>NC_030430.2:14035226-14137726 GCF_001660625.3 Ictalurus punctatus
GCGTCCATTCAGTCCTCAATGACAGCCTGTAAGCCTTCGACACACTCTCAGTAGGGACAGGTGATATGGACTTAAAAATAGATCACGATTTTTTCTGGTATTTATTGCGATAACGATATCCATGACGATATAAATATAGGCCGGCTGCATGCAGTCTTCAGAGCCTCAGAAACAAACACTGATCTAAAAGTAAAACTGATTTTCTGCAACCAAACCAGTTCCAGATTGCAGAGGTAACTCCTCGCTTAGCGATAAACTCCTCCTCGTCTTCACGTCCACCTTCCGCCGTACTTGTTTCCGCTCTGCACGTGAGCTACAAATGGGTCGCACACGGTCGCACACAGAAATACGTCATCAACTAGGCTTTATCCGTATTATCACGGGAAGCCTAATGCTTAGCATTTTTACCGGTATATCGCAAAAAAAAAAAAAAAGATATCGCCCATCCCTGATTTTTTTTTGTAATCAGTACACAAACACCATAGATCTCACTCTGAGATATCTTACACACTTATTTATTTATTTTTTTCATGCATGCTTTAGTTTTGGGCTTTCGATGTTGATGGTTAGAAAGAAACACAGCTTTAAGAAGATGTTTTTTAGTTGGCACAAATACAGCACGTGCACTAGCTAGAAAATGATTGGCAGCAAAGGATCGATTACTTGCCACACCCTGTGCAAACCCTAACGCAGTTAAAACTACAAACCAAAAAGGCATCCACTAAATGACAGCATACTGTATAATGCAGTAGTGTCTAATCTAAAGGGAAGGCAGATCTACTACTCTGGCTTACTTTTATTGACTAAGTACTGACAGCAAATACATGCAAAACAACCCAACCTGAAATGCAGTCGCCCAGACACCATTTTCTGGTGATGTTAAATGGATATAATTATTTGTATTTTGTGTATTTTAAACAGTGCACCCCAGGTAAGGATCATTTTTCCTAGCACGCAGGGGGGCTTTTTATATTCAGGCTATCTGTGGAGTAACCCGATAGTCTAGCCTACTCTGTCCTGTCCTGTCCTTCCCTTCATACTCGGACACTGCATATTAGAAGAAGAAAATCATGAAAATCAAACACTAAAATGATACATTAGCTAGTTGAGAAAAAAATGCAAAGCGCTCCAGACCACAGTAATATCTAACACAGACAATATAGCACAAGCGATTGTTTTGATTCTGTTTACCTTGACTGGCGGAATCCATGGCGTCGAAACAAAAACAAGGAGATTGTGCTCGTTAAAAGAGTTTAGACAATTACTCGTCGATAGAGTATTGTATTTAAAAAAATAAATATATATATGTGTGTGTGTGTGTGTGTCTAATCGAAGAACTACTACACTTGCGTCGACAGCATTCACTAACAAAATTCACCACTAGCAGCAGCCGTAAGCAGCCAGCTCAGCCTGATGCCTACACTCAGGGCCGTTATGTTCACTATGTTCCGGCGCACACTGATGACGTTAGGGCGTCCCGTTTTCCCCAAAACAAACACGTGTATATGCCTATATATTTTGCACAAATACACTTGCATAGAGGAACACAATAGTATTATATATATATATATATATATATATATATATATATATATATATATATATATATATATATATATATATATATATATATATACACACACACACACACACACATACCGACCAGACATAGCTTTAAATCCACTGACAGGTGAAGTGAAGAACATTGAATATCTAATTACAGTGGCACCTGTCAAGGGGTGGGATATATTAGGCAGCAAGTGAACAGTCAGTTCTCGAACTTGAGGTGTTGGGAGCAGGAAAAATGGGTAAGTGTAAGGATCTGAGCGACTTTGACAAGGGCCAAATTGTAATGGCTAGACGACTGGGTCAGAGCATCTCCAAAACTGCAGGTCTTGTGGGGTGTTCCCGGTATGCAGTGGTTAGTACTTACCAAAAGTGGTCCAAAGAAGGACAACCGGTGAACCGGCGACAGGGTCATGGGCGCCCAAGGCTCATTGATGCACGTGGGGAGCGAAGGCTAGCACGTCTGGTTCAATCCGACAGAAGAGCTACTGTAGCACAAATTGCTGAAAGTGTTAATGCTGGATATGATAGAAAGGTGTCAGAACACACAGTGCATCGCAGCTTGCTGCGTATGGGGCTGCATAGACGTAGACCTGTCAGAGTGCCCATGCTGACCCCTGTCCACCGCCGAAAGCGCCTACAATGGGCACGCGAGCATCAGAACTGGACCATGGAGCAATGGAAGAAGGTGGCCTGGTCTAATGAATCATGTTTTCTTTTACATCATGTGGACGGCCGGGTGTGTGTGCGTCGCTTAAATGGGGAAGAGATGGCACCAGGATGCACTATGGAAAGCAGGCAAGCTGGCGGAGGAAGCGTGATGCTCTGGGCAATGTTCTGCTGGGAAACTTTGGGGTCTGGCATTCATGTGGATGTTACTTTGACACCTACCACCTACCTTAACATCGTTGCAGACCAAGTACACCCCTTCATGACAACGGTATTCCCTAATGGCAATGGCCTCTTTCAGCAGGATAATGTGCCCTGCCACACTGCAGAAATTGTTCAGAAATGGTTTGAGGAACATGACGAAGAGTTCAAGGTGTTGACTTGGCCTCCAAATTCCCCAGATCTCAATCCGATTGAGCATCTGTGGGATGTGCTGGTCAAACAAGTCCGATTCATGGAGGCCCCACCTCACAACTCACAGGACTTAAAGGATCTACTGCTAACATCTTGGTGCAAGATACCACAGCACACCTTCAGAGGTCTTGTGGAGTTCATGCCTTATCGGGTCAGAGATGTTTTGGCAGCACAAGGGGGACCTACACAAGATTAGGAAGGTGGTTCTAATGTATCTTGTTGATTGTTTGTTTTTGTTTTTTCCTCCAAAATGCTATATAAACATTTTAAAATACTAATACTATTTGCTAATTAGAAAACTTTTTTTTATTGTGTAATAACATTTTTTTTTAGAAACTTATTTTAAAAAAGCACTTTAGGTTAATACAAAAAAAGTTCATATGGCTATTTTATTTTTCTTTCTGACATGGTGCTATTTTTATAGCCATTGCCTGATTTGTGAAGATCACACACTTTTGTCTCATTTAATTTTAATTTAATCTCTGATCCTCCCTTTCTATTTAATATACAACATTGATTATATTTGTAGAATAACTGTAGTATAACTACATAGTATAGTATAGTATAACAATAAGATTGTATTTAAATGACATGGTTATATGCAATAATAACTATTTTTCTTTTGCTCTCTTACTAGGCTTACTTGATTTGAATTTCAATATATATGTGTAGTTAAAGACATTTTATTGTCTACTGTCTTGTAAAAAGTAAAGTAAAAGTGGAAGTTCTCAGTGTTTTATTTTTTAAGTATTGCTTAATGTCAATGGGACCTGTAGTAGATATTGAAAACAGCTACATAAATAGCCCAACAAACAAATATTGCCACGTTTTTACTAATGTAACATTTTCACATCCATGCCATCAGTACCACTTTAATGCTGCACTACAATATGACTTCAACCTTCTCAAGTCACAACCAAAAAAACTTACAGAAATATATCTAAACACTTTCTTGTAACCACCACATTTCACACATGAAATTCTTTTAGCAAACCTCTGTCTCAGGCAGATATTTTATAATATGTATCCATATAGTTTCTAATAATCCAAGCTATGTGAAGCAAATAAAAGCAAATATTTGGAACCTATCGGTTATGTACTTATAGCTTGTGCTCACATCTTTTACAAATTACAACAGGAGTGGTAGGTGGACCTATTGGACAACATTCAATTTGCCCTGAGATAAAGCCTGAATGTGTTGGCCAACTGGAGACAATGGCTTGTGGACCTGAAGGCGTCTCTCTGAGAGGAGCATTCACTTCTTCTTGGCAAGTGGATTCAGCCAGGAGAAGGAGAAGCTGATGCGAGCCGAGTCACTTGTAACAGCAGGAGAGCTGGCTCCCACCCCTGAGTGATCTGCAGCTGCAGTCTGTCAAAGACCAACATAGAGCAGACATATTTACAGACATATAGCACAAATTTGAGCAAATAGAAAACATTGTTAGCCCACATTTTCACTTATGACGTCTAAGCAATAACGCTACACGGCCTTGAAGATAAACATTTGGGACTACCCACCTGACTAACTGTTTGTATGCCTGTCTCTCTACCACAAGGGGGCATCAGAGTAGGCGTGAAAGCTTGTATCAGTGCTCTGCTCCATCTCTCTGTTGTCCTGGGCTCCCATTGAGCAGGGTTCACCCTGGAAAACGAGAGCGGGAACACACACTGAGTACTTACGCTAAAATAAATGTTTATTTATCTTTTAGTAGACTGTTGTGCATTTGTTTGAATGATAAATCTATGTAGATTTCCTTTCTTTTCTTTTTTTTAACCCCATTTTCTCAAAAATTTGTCATTTGGCAGTTCCCACCCACTAACTAGCTCTCCCCATCACATGACAAGTAACAGTTGAAGAGGGTGAAGGCTAGCACATGACACATTCAAGACACATGAAGGAACTGCATCTTTTTCAAACTGCTGCTCAGGCTACACTGTATGGTCAAAAGTATGACACATGACCATCATACCCATATGTGCTTCTTGAACATCCTGTTCCAAAATTGGTCTGCCCCTTTTGCTGCTATAACAGCGTCAACTCTTCTGGGAAGGCTTGGTTTTGGAATGTGGCTGTGGAAATTTCTGCCCATTCTGCCACTAGAGCATTAGTGAGGATGGGCAAGAAGACCTGGCACACAGTCGGCATTCCAGTTCATCCCAAAGGTGTTCAGTGGGGTTGAAGTCAGTGCTATATGCGGGCTACTTGAGTTCTTCCACACCAACCTTGTCAAACGATGTCTTTATGGAGCTCGCTTTGTGCACAGGGGCATGCTGGAGCATGTTTGGGCCCTTTAGTTTCAGTGTAGGGAAATTGCAAAGCTACAGTATACAGAGACATTCTAGTGAATTGTGTGCTTCCAACTTTGTGGCAACAGTTTGGAGAAGGCCTACATGTGGGTGTGATGGTCAGGTGTCCACATACTTTTGCACATATATTGTATGTCACAGTTAGCAAAAAAGTGATAACTACCTTCTTATACATACAGTACATGAACTCACAGATGCCCATGATTGGCTAATGTCACCCTGATTGATAGGGAGTAACATCAAAGAGCATGACCGATTTTGCTCGGTCTTGATTAGTTTCTAATCAAGCTATTGATTAGAAACCTCCACCAAATGGTCTTGATGTTACCTAATATGCAAGCATAGTATGAAGTTTGCTAGCTAGCCATTAATCTACCATAAGCTTCAATTATTGTATACATATGACGCTAATTATCAAAGCTATCATAGCTGAGTCCTACCAATACTAAATTGAGTATCTAAGAGCAACATGCAATGCATACTGAGTGCTTTTGACCATTTTATATCACATTCATTCAATAAAGCTTTTTAGTGGGAGACACATAATGGATATTCCTGAATGTTGTCACTCAAGGAAGTGTACAGCCAACTCTATTGCTATTAAAACATTCATAATCTATATTAGTGCTTATACATGTGTTAATGCTTAGCTACATGTGTTAATAAGCAAGTACCTGAAATCTGTAATTCTCCAGCAGTGCTATATGAAAAAAAAGCACCGAATGTTTCCCCATACTCTCTGGAGGATGACCAGAAAGGCCAGGACGTAAAATATATGGATGATGGCCTGAGAAGAGATGGAAATGAAAATGGAGAGAAGCAGACACTGGTGTGGAAAATAACAATTATGTGTCTAATGGGGTTGGACACCAAAGCTAATGTAGACAGTGCTACCACAAGAATCTTCAGATGAGCATATAAGCAATTATATAAGCATATGTCTTATATTACAAAAAACAAAAGACAATTATTGATGGCCATGATGCAGGAATCACTTGGGGAAGAAGACCAACAAGATCACAAGTGAATGATGGAGTAGTGATGGTGATATAGTGCTCATAATCTTCTGAAAATGGACTAACCTGTGGAGATATAGAAGTCACGCTATCCTTGTTGGCTGGCCCACTGACCAACTCACAACAAATATTCTTCTCAACCTCCAACATATATGGTTGGGTGCTCTCTAGCGTGCCTCTTACAAGCTGGGCCCGGTTCTCATTAGATAGAGGCATAAGGCTGCTGCCCGTCCACATGGACAGAGGTGTCTCTGTCTGCTGGAACTGACCTGAGGGTTCACTCATGAGTTTGGGTATATGGTCAAGATCCCCCAAGGCATCAATAGGTGTTGCTTGGCTTTGACTAAGCATTGGCCAGTTGTTGGGTCTATACCAAGTGGGGTAGAGCTTAGTCTCCTCACCTGCTTCTGAAGTTAAGCAGTGGATTCCTGAACCATGCCCCTCACACCCTAACTCTGTCTGGTCCTTATAGGGGGGATAGGGGAGTAACAATATAGTAACAATAGAATAGATCAATCCTATGCCACCTTTTGCTTTTATTTTGACATTAAAATAGATTTATGATGGGACACAAAGAGCTTTACTATACCTGCTGCGTATTCAGTCCACCTTTCTCACATATGACATCTTTTCGTCTTGCTGAACCTCCCTCTACTATTGCCTGGTTTTCTTCCTTTGTCTCAGATAAAACATCCTTTATCTCATAGTTTTCTAACTTTAGTTCATTGTCTGGTTCAGAGTTCTCTACCAGACTGTACACTGGTTCAGTTTCAGGCTCAGGTTCAGGTTCTGGTAACACTTCTGACTCTGGTTCTGGTTCTGGTTCTTCTGGAGGCTCTTCAACTTCCTCTTCAGCTGCATAATAATCAGCAACTGTAACAGTCTGCATTTTCTGAGAATAGTATAACTGGATTGTTTGCCTAGATATGCATACACATATTGATCACTCATGACTCACGTTTGATGAAGTCTAGCTGGTAGAGAGCCCTCTCCTCAGCATTAAAATCAACCTTATAGTGATCCATGGTTTCATATCCAGGCTGTAAGGTCTCTACTGGAGCAGATTTAGTTGCCTCGCTGACCCTATAAGGTAAAGGAGTCGGTTTTTATTAGTGGAAAATGCAACATAGTGCGCCAAATTGTAATGAAAATGCAGAAACTTACTGTTCAATAAGGTTTTTTGAGGTCTGCAAGAAAGCAAAAACATACTAGATTTAAAAAGCAACACAGCAAAAATCTAATCTAGTAGACATTCCACAGAATACAGATATATGCTTGGAGTACCTGAAGAAATGCAGCCATCTCTGGCTCTTCCATGGCGTTCAAGGCACTCTGCACCAACTTTGAGTTTATGTCAACTTGCTCACTGTAGGTTTGTACCAAGCTTTGAGCCCAGCTTCTCTTTTCATCCTCCTCATATGTGATTCGCTGTAACATAATCTTACGCCTTTCTTCCAGGATACCACTCATACGGTCAAACTTCTCACACAGTATCTGCTTTTGGTTTCTGCTATTTTCCTGTTGGCGTGTACATATATTTTAGTCATACTAAGCATTATTATGTCATTTGCATGTAAGAAATGAAATTACATAATGAACTGTATGTAAGATATCAGATGCTTTAGGGTCTTAAGGTTCAAATGAGGTCACTGCATTGCATTAAAATCCAACCAAACCTCAACACTCCTACAAATCTCCTCCAGATCATTTATGCAAGCTTGGATGCGCTCATTAGTGGCAACCAGGGATCCAATCCCATCACTGAGTTCGGTCTATAAAATGAAAACCGGGTACAATTACTTCAACTGTGTCTTTCCTTGGTGTTTGAGGCTAGATACATTTGCAACACAATCTCTTTAACATTAGCAAGATCTTTTTTTAGTATTCACTATATGGCCAAAAGTACACCTGGACACCCGACCATCACACCCATATGTGGTCGTTCCCCTACCCGCTGTCACAAATTTTGAAGCACATAATTTTCTAGAATGTCTTTGTAGCATGTAGAATTTCCCTTTACTGGAACTAAGAGACCCAAACCTGTTCCAGCATAACATTGCCCTTGTGCACAAAGCGAGCTCCATAAAAACATGGTTTGCCAAGGTTGGTGTGGAAGAACTTGAGTGTCACTGACCTGACCTCAACTCCACTGAAAACCTTTAGGTTGAATTGGAAAACCAATTGCATGCAGGCCATTTTAAACATCAGTGGCCAAGGGTGGAGGTGTCCACATACTTTTGTCTATATTGTTTGTGTATACAATATATATGTAGTATCTACACAGTATATATACACAGGCACAAATACACTGTCAGTCTTACCTTTTGCTGCTGATATACATCAGAGACAGGAGCCACCTGACAGGACTTATGTGCTCCAAACACTTTACAGAGTGAACACGTGGGGATCTGACAGGTGATGCAGTAAATGTTCAGCTTCTCCCCTTCATGTTCTTCACAGTTCATTTGTGCCAGTGGTTTTGGTGGAGGCCTACAACTAGAGACACTCTGAATAAGTGTAAAACTCAGTCAGTCTTGTAATATAATAATTTCACCAATTAATAAACTTTGACAAAATGAAAAAGAAAATGATCTAAACCTGGCAGATGCTTGCTTGTAGACATCAATGATATTTTCCACTAGAAGGTTTCTCTGGAGCCCATAAACGCCATGACGGTCCAAAACAACTTCATGTCGACAGGATGGACACCGGAATCGACCTCCAATCCCAACCTGGAACAGAGAAGGCTGCAATCTTTTACTCAGTATTATGTTCTTTTATGATTAATCTTTAAAGAACTTCTCACAGGCTCTTACTGCTGCTTTGCGCCATAGTTGCTGTGAGTCAACATAACAGCTCCATTATCATGGTATGCTTTAGTGTATTGCCTGTCATGACCGCCCATTAGAACTAATTCTGGCTTGTACTTCAAGACGTTCTTTTCACCACTTTGGAGACACGTGGCCTCTGACCCAAGACGGGGGAATTCTTACCCTTGACCATCAGCTACTTCTTAATTAGGTTCTGTTACTAAGTGAAGTACACAACTTTGTAAAAAAAAAATCCCCTCGTGTCCATTCTCCATTTCAAGCACATCACTGACATCGAAAAAAATAACGAACTTCTGTAAACAACTGTGTCTTACTGGTACCGGTAGCAAGTCCAGATAAAGACAAATGATTTGCAGTTGCTGTATTTATTCCTCTGAGGTAGAGGATACACAGGTGGAGGGAGTGAGAGCAAGAGAGTGAGATGGACACAGTGGCCTTAAATAGTTACACTCTTTAAAAGGCTTCAGCAGCTGAGACATATGGGTCAAATGGAAATCAGAGTCCCGGCTCTGGGCAGAGGTGCCCAGTGGCAGTCCAGTAACAGTGTGGGGTTTGTTCAGATTTCCCAGGAATAATCCAGTGATTATAGTTTGTGTTTGAGGAATAAATCAGCTTGATCTTATAAAGTATTATTGCATATAAATACACAGATTTGGCAGATTTGACAGGGATTATTTTCCTGCAGTGTCATCATGTGCTTTTTCTTTCTTTTAACACTGGGTCTTAAATTGGGGCCTGTGAAGCAGTGCCAGGAGGTCCGCGATTTATTTATTTATTTATTGTTTGTTTGTAGCGGAAACTGTAACTCACTATTATCAAATTTAGGACATTAATTATTGAGTTTTTTTTGTTATTTGCCAGTTTGACTGGACTTGAACTAAATGGGTTTAGTCCAAACATCAATAACTGAAAAACAAGTAGAATATTAATTATGTCAACTTGGACCTAATTAAAGTTCAATAAAAATGTGTTTTATGAGTGGAATAAAAATATTTTTTGTACATTATTTATTTAAATAATGAGTGCTGGATATAGTATTTGAATAGTTGGGTTTTGTATGTAAAATAAATCTGTACTGGTGGTGGTGGTGGTGGTGTGTGTGTGTGTGTACGTGGCTGTAAAAAAAATTGTGAACCCTTATCGAATAAAATGGTACTGCACTTATATAGTACCTTTTAACCTAGACAAGTTCTACAAAGTGCTTTACACTGTTTCTTATTCAATCATTCATACACACACACACACACACACACACACACACACACACACACACCAATGGCAACAAAGCTACCATGCAAGCCGGTAGTTTGCCATTGGGAGCAACTTGGGGTTCAGCGTCTTGGAAAAGGACACTTCAGCATCTGCAGGCATGTGGGCTGGGGATCAAACCGCCAACCCTGTGATTAGTGAACAACCTGCTCTACCACCTGAGCCCCTAAATGTAGAATACCTATTGTGCCAGCACCCCTCAGTTGTTCAACTCATGAAATTACACATAATCCAAAAAAATAAGTAGTATAGGATAAGAATGCAGGTGCAAAGATACAGAAGTTACAAAAGATACAGACGCTCACAGCCTTCACAGTTACTGCATATCAGAGTATTCATTTTGTTCATTGTCTCAAAGGCAGAAAATATAGGGCTATATTTAGGTATTTGTAGTGCACACACCTGTCTAGGATTTGCATACTGACATGACTGTCAGCTGTTTTGATTTTGTGTACACAACCTTAAATCTTACATATGCTATAGAGCTAGTGCATTTTGTTTTTGCATGCACATTGGTGCTCTTAATATCCTGTGGTCTTATGATCAGCTGGCAAAGCAAGCAGACAGAGTGCACTTATTCAGAGAGGCAATGTACTAATAACTCTGTGTGATAAATAATGAAGTGACCCTCCTTAGCTGTTTACATTTACATATTTACTGATTTGGCTGACACTTTTATCAGCTGATACAGGATCCAACTAAGCAGTTAAAGGATTATGGTCCTTCCTTAAGGACCCAACAGTGATAGCATGGTGGTGCTGGGATTTGAACGCACAACCTTCCAAGCAGCAGCCCAATCCTTAACCAATGAGGTACCACTGTACTACTGACCCTAAATGTAGGAGATTAGTGTTGGGTAAATAATTCCCCTATAACAACCAAGAAAAACTGAACTTACCTGGTAAAGTTCATTAGCACATTTGCGGCAGAGGTTGTGCTGGCATGGCAGTATGACCACGGGTTTGGTAAAGACCTCTAGGCAGATGGGGCAGATGAGTTGTTTCTCCAGCGTGCCCAGTGAAGCATCCTTGTGGAAGGAGCTCAGGTCCAGTGGAAGAGACATGACTGTGTCCCACCACTGAGGCACTTCAACAACAAATTCAAGAGAATGTTTACGTCTCTTCAAGGATCTTGTTCAACCATCCTCAGTTTAACTTTTATATGCTTGTAATTTGCCCTGGATTTCTTCCTCTGCTTTGATTTTAGTCCCTCTGTTGCTCAGCCTGGGTGCTCCCATGTACTGTTAGCACAGAATAGATATGCCAAGACCACCAAGTTCAATGCGTGTGTGTGTGTGTGTTTGTGTAGAGGTGTCTGGTTACTGGCTGGCAATCCCTCCTTCCCACATACCTCAGTGTTGGCGAGTCATGTCCATATCAGGTACACAGCAGATAAATGCAACAACATGCTTTTAAAACATGGAAATGAAGTGGATAGATGAGTATGTGTTTCTACCACAGACAGTCTTGATTGCAGTATGAACTTATTTCATGAACATAAACAAACTATCAGGTTTTTAGAAGTCTTTCAACACAGCCACTGTGTAGAAATCAAGTAGAATGCCTTCCAGGAAGACTTGATGTTATTATAACAGCAAAGGGTGGACCCAGTCCATGTTAATGCCTATGAATTTGGAATGGGCACATATGGGTGTGATCAGGTGTCTTAAATCTTATCCGCATAGGGCCAGTGTGGCTGCAGGCTTAGCCATATTGGAGGCACACTTGATAGCTGATGGAAGACTAAGATGAACAATCGAAATCAGATGGCTCTTGCTTGGTTGGGATGAAAGCCTTTAGATACACCAGCCCTTTGTGGATAAGATTGAAGACCTGTGGGTGTGATGGTCAGGGGTCCAAATACTTTTATTCATATAGTGTATATTCATGTGGCATTCCTTTGTCCCACAAACTTCATATATGACTACCTTCTCCTTCGTTTTTTTGGTTGGGGGATCTCAGTCCCAATACATACCTTTACCTTTGGAAACCCCACTTTGAGAACCACATTGTAGCAGTTATGTCGATTAATTTAGATTAGAAAAATTAGCTTGTTAAAAAAGCACGACAAAGTTCACACTTAGGATTCAGAAACATTTATTAAAACAACAGGAAATGAACAGATCACATCTCTCTCATGCACAAGTATCCTTGCTACAATGAAAAACCAACAACTTAACAGATACAGCTACACAGTACAAAACAACTCGGCCATTTAGCTGAACGGCCACATCCATACACGCATCGTTAGAACTAGTTTTTAAAAGCATACGAAAATAAATTATATTATTATATCACATTGTCTCTACATTGCCCCTGCTATCTTTAGCATGTCGATAAGAATTTTTGGGAGGTGAATGCTTGATTTTCTTTAGACAGTGCTTTTACCCAGACACACTGCTGAACTGATGCTTCATCATCTAGATGAAAGAGAAATATACACTATATAAATGTAACAGGAAATTGTGCTCCAATTTAATTTGACCAAAAGGTGTTGTTTTGATGACTCGCACTGCCGTGATCATTGAGTGGTCCGTGCTTTCGTATTAGGAATCGCCATTTAGTGGGGTTTGGATTTAGACCCCGTGGCAAAATGAAGATATGAAGGAATTTGGCTTCATGATTCCCTTATAAGCATAAAGAATATTACTAAGCTAGACAAGTAGTGATATGTACACAATTCAAATCTAGTAAAATCAAGTACATTTAACTAAAAAAATAAAACTACACAAAATAGGTCCTACATTACACACACTCCATACACACATGAAACAAATTTAGTAATTCTTCAAATACAAGTCATTTTCGATTATTCTATTTTCATAAGTTATGATTTGTTTTATGACTGCAGAAATTATAGTCCAGTAAATAATCAGTGTTTTCCTTCCACTGTGTGGAAAACCCCCCCTCAAAAACAAACCATGTACGCAGACAAGTCAGCTCTTTAAGCAAACATTAATGAACCAAATGACGCATTCAAATTTCACATCGTTATTAAAGCAACTGAAATACATTTCTACTGAACTGGAAATGCCCTTAACAGAAGGGACATGGGGTGATGAGTAGTTCTGGAGATACATTTTCAGAGGTATTTATAAATGAGATTTGTCCTCGGAGATCAGTGAGGATGAAACACTACAGGAGTAAGAGGTAAGATATAGACAGAGACAGAGAGAGAGAGAGAGGGAGAGAGAGAGAGAGAGAGAGAAAGAGGACTGAAGTATACAGACCACTGAAGAAGAGTCATGATTGAGTAACATATTCGAGTGGAAGTCATATTACTGTTTACACATACCCACATACCACTGAGGCATCACCCAACCCCAACAAACGACCCCCCCCCCAACCACACACACACACACACACACACACACACACACTTTGCGATTACACAATTGTATACCTGCTATATATGAACTACAGGAATTGAGAAATTCATCTTGCACAATTCAGTTAATTCTGTTTTTAAACATTTGTGCTTGTTCTATGAGGAACCTACGTGCTAATGTGAATAAATAAATATTGGAGACACTATGTATTTAAACATCTAAAAACACAACCACATACTTTTCACCTATGACCTAGAGACTTTTGGAAAACAAAAAAAGACATGCAGCTTAAATTATGTCTCAGTTACATTTTGGGACAGTGTGGATAAGTGATTAAGTTTTTTTTATTACTAAAAAGCAAAACAACAACAACAACAACAACAACAACAACAACAAAAAACAAAAACAAAAACCACACTCCGCTGTGCTTTCACAGACATTTATTTAGTAAATGTCAATGAAAGACACCGCTTACTTACACCCTTATAAAACTAGGGACTTGGACATAAAATTTCAACATGATACACAGTCAAAATTTGTTTACTGTCCTAATACCTCAACAGATGGCACTATATTACTATTACAGCACGCACGCGCACACACACACACACACACTTGTCAAACTACCCTTGTGAGGACCATCCACTGACAATTATTAATGCAGCTAATTAACGTTATGCATGTACTCAAATCTAACCCTAACCTTATCGGTATCCAAACAGAAGCCTTTGCCTCTTTTAGATTTTGAAATAAAACCGGCAGGTTAAAAAAAAAAAAAAAAAAAAAAAAAAAAACCTCATGAGGACCAGCCAAATGTCCCCATAAGTTGAAAACTGTCAGTTATTCCTATCCGTGAGAGGACATTTGGTCTCCACCAAGATATAAAAACATGACCCACTCCCCCAGCACTCCCCCCACCATTACACACATCAGTAATATGGAGAAATCTTTTCAAAACCTCGAGAAGCATTTGTTAATCTAATGTGTTTGGGGTTTGGAGCCTCTGTTTTAGCAGTGTACACGTTTCATTCCTAACTGGCGCATTAAAACAGAAAAACAAAAAGATGGGTGAACGAAAATGTGGTTACGTGGTTAAAGATTGGTTCATACTCAATGCACATGCAAAGGTATTCGGTTGCTGTGTGTTTACAGAATCACTGTAAAAACCTAAGACACTAACTATTAAAATTCATAACAATATTAGTAATAATCATTAATTTAGTCATTTAGATTCCAGAAATTTATCTGTCAAATGTAGGTTAATAAATATAACCGTGTTTTTATATATATATATATATATATATATATATATATATATATATATATATATATATATATATATATATATATTTATTAAGAACTATGCATTAGTTCAAGATGAATGCATTTGAATGCATCAATTTGAACAGGATCTACATGTACAGAAATACAAGACTGAGCAGGGCCGAGTGTAGTACTGAATGAGGACTCGTGTTTATGTGAGAAAGTGCTGCGTTTTTGGACGGGAAAAGAGAAAAAGGAAAAAGAAAACCTGCTCCTTTGCATGTGCAGAGGCAAGCCTGAGCTTTGAGAGCTTTGACATTTAACAGCAGAGATAGACACCTGTCCACTCCTTTAGCAATCTCAGCAGTCCCTGGCTGGAGGATGCAGGATGGCTCCCTCTGCTGGTCTGGTGTTCTAGAGGAGGGAAAGCGAGGGAGTCGTCTAGTTGAGTCCAGTGTCGGTGCGGTAGCTGCTGTGGTGACCATCCGCCGTCAGTTGAGTGGTCTCTGTAGCTGATGAAGGCTGCACGAGGATGGGATCACCATCTGTGTGAGAAGGATGAGACATGGGCAATACGCGCGATTACAATGATTTATTTATTTTTTTACCAGTTTATTTTTTACTTTTATTATTAAGCGTTGGTAAGCATCCTAAATAGTAGCTGGGGCAACTGTGAACTGTCTTCTACTCAGGCTAGTAGCAGTAATTCAAGGTGACTTGTATAATTGTAAAGATGGCTTTGTCACTCACTTATTCTTTTCCACAGAATCAGTGCCCTCAAAAAACAAAACAAAACCAGAAAAAAAACAACAACAAACAAAACAATTGCATCAAAAATACATGATGCCTGTCTTCAAAATACTAAATTCAGCTGTCCTGACTTATACTAAAATAGTACAAAGTTTAAATGATCTGTTTGACCAAAAACCTTCCAAACAGTTATTTAGTAGCACAAAAGAACTGGATCATTGCTTTTTCATTTGGTCATCAATCCATTACCAAACGTGTGTGTTTTTGGAACCTGCTTAACAGTTATTAGGATTCATAATAACACAGGGCTATAAATAATACTTAAGGTGATTGATAATATGCAGATCTCTCACCCATGAATATTGATTTAAAAAAAAGAAGAAAAAAAGCAGGAGAAATAACCCACATGACAGTCCTTTCAGGATTTTACAATCAAGGAAACTCCAGAATATTCGGAGGAGTTTGCAATTTTTCAAAATTACCACAGATTTGGGTCATGATGAGTCATGTGACATCACAACGCGCATTCAGCCAAAGCCCTCTTCGATTTACGTGCTTCAAACGTTGAAGGTCTCATTTACCAATGGACATCACTCGTGCAAAACAATTTCGTGCAATTCCGCAGAAAAGCACAAAAAAAACCCCCTAGAACAACAATTTTTTATACCACAAACATAATAAGCATAATGGAACAGAAATAGATCATATATGTTGCCAACTTCATTGAAGTTTTTGAGATAGTCCTCACTGCATGAACTAAAAGTCCAGGGGGTGGAGGTGGATCTGATCCAACTCCTCCTACTAGCCTAACCCTAAACCTCTAAAACTAACCAACACAACACCGTACAACATGAAGCAACCTGAAAAACATTTAATTGTCTCTACCTCCTCAACTTTTGGCTCGATTCCACCCGGGAAGAGAAGCTTGATCAGGACATACTCAATCCTGCTGACATTTTGTTCTGCAGCTGAGAGCACTTGAAGTTCACAGTGTGTTGATCATATTATTTTTGCTTCTTCTTATTCGATTAGAAGCTCAGGGTACTGACTGTGTGGAATTTCATATATTCTATGTGTATCCTCCAGTTTCCAAAAACATGGTGAAAGGTAAAACGAAGGGTGAGTCTAAACTGCCCCTAAGTGTAAATGAATGTGTGTGCTACTCACTGGCATGCAATCCATTTACATTTATTCATTTAGCAAACACTTTTATCCAAAGCAACTTACAAATGATCCAGCATTATGCCCATAATTTATTGCAATAAGAATTAGGTGGTTAATTATAATTATAATCAGTTAACATTGGCTTTTAGACAAGGGAACAGCGCTAATCAAAGTACTTCTTCTAGGTTAAAGTCAATATTTAAATTAGTAAAAAACAAACAAACAAACAAAAAAACTAGTAGTCCAATTTCTGCTGCTTACTGTTTCTGCTGTTTACTTCTTGTTGAATGTGTATTGAAAAAAAGCACTTGTTCTGTGGTCTCACCTCTCTCATCCGCTTTCATCTGAGCCTCCAGGTCCTCCGGGGAGACATAAAAATCAGGATCGTGTTCCATAGGAGGTCGCGGTTTACACTTCCCACAGCAGCAGTTACAGCAGCAGCACAGACAGCAGCAGCAGTAGCAACCTGTCGCAATGCCGCAGAAGATGAACAGCGCCTGAAATGTACAGATCGTATTGAATAAAACATGAACATTCCAAAAAAAAAAAGTCAGACCTGCTATGATCAATCATCTTGAAAACATCTGCATGTTGTGGGTGTGTGTGCATATATTGTGCATATATTATATTATATTATATTATATTATATATAAATAAATAAATAAATAAATAAAAAGTGTGTACAGTGCACACTCACTTTGGCCCACCAACTGGACAGCACAAAGTATGTGTTAACGTTCTCCTCTCCAAACTGCTCAGCCACGTAGAGGCCGAGAGAGCCGTACTGGTCATAGATGTTGCGTTTCGTGGGATCATTGAGGATGGCGTTAGCGTTGTTTATCTCCTTAAACTTCTCCGCTGCTTCTGGGTTATCAGGGTTTTTATCCGGGTGAAACTTCAGAGCTAGTTTCCTGTGATGTGAGCAAGAGAGGTAGAATGAGATAATGAATGAATGAATGCCTTTTATTGTCACTATACATATGTACAATGAAATTAAGAGCCACTCCTTTTTGTTCCGTGCAAACATATACATTCAATACACAAGAAGAATAAACAGATAATACACAGATAAATAAACAAGATAAATAAACAAAATAAATAAACAAGATATACAATATATGCAAGATATATGCACGATAGATAGATATTAGGGTGGATGGCGGAGGTACTATGAAATGCACAGTTTGAGACAATATATACATATGCTGTGGACTCAGTACATGTGTTTGTTTATCATGGTAATAGCTTTCGGGAAGAAACTATTCTTAAATCTACTAGTCCTTGTTTTGATGCACCTGTAACGTCTCCCTGAGGGCAACAGATTGAACAGATCAAAGCCAGGGTGAGAACTGTCCTTAATGATAGTTTTTCCTCTGCTGAGGCAACGGGAAGTGTAAACATCCATCAGGGAGGGGAGAGGGCAGCCAATGATCTTCTGTGCTGCTCTTACTACCCTCTGAAGCCTCTCCCTGTCTGCTGCGGTGCAGCTACCATACCACACCGTGATACAGTATGTCAGCAAGCTCTCGACGGACGAGCGGTAGAAGATCAGCAGCAGATTGGAGTCCAGATTGTACTTCCTGAGAACCCTCAGGAAGTGTAGCCGCGTTTGAGCCTTCTTGATAACCGCTGTGATGTTGTCCGTCCAGGAGATGTTAGCAGAGATAAGGACGCCAAGAAACCGGATGGTGTGGACCTTCTCTACACACTCACCATTAATGAAGAGGGGGGCCAGCTCCGTGTTGTGTTTTCTGAAGTCTACAATAAGTTCCTTGGTTTTCTTGGTGTTTAGAGTCAGGTTGTTCTTTGAACACCAGGCTGCCAAGTTTAGGACTTCCTCTCTGTAGGCTGCCTCCTCTCCTTTTGAGATAAGTCCGACCACTGTGGTGTCGTCAGCAAACTTGATGATAATATTATTGTTGTAGACTGGTCTACAGTCATATGTGTAGAGACAGTACAGGAGGGGGCTCAACACACAGCCCTGTGGAGAACCTGTGCTCAACGTGCGAGTGGAGGAGAGGTGGGGCCCGAGTCTCACTGTCTGGAACCGGTTGGTGAGAAAGTCCTTTATCCAGGCACACGTGAGGCGGGGGAGGCCAAGGGTGACCAATTTGGTGACGAGAATGTCCGGAATTATTGTATTAAAAGCCGAACTGTAATCCACAAAAAGCATCCGTACATAGCTCTGTTGCTGCTCTAGATGTCTCAACACGTAGTGGACAGCTACGGCGATAGTATCCTCTGTGGATCTGTTTGCACGATAAGCAAATTGAAAAGGATCGAAATCTGGGGGGAGGTAGTCCTTGATGTGCTGAAGAACCAATCTCTCAAAGCACTTCATGATAACTGGAGTGAGGGCTACAGGACGATAATCATTCAGGCTAGTGGTGGGCGATTTCTTTGGCACTGGAATGATTGTGGCTGATTTTAGGCAGGACGGGATGACTGCTTGGGCCAGGGAGAGATTGAAAATTCTGGTAAAGATGTGGGCAAGCTGGTGGGCACATGATCTGAGCACGTTACCAGGTACACCGTCTGGGCCAGCAGCCTTCCTGGGGTTCACTGCCAGAAACATCCGTCTAACATCGTGTTCCCTCACAGTAAGTAGAGTGGTGCAGGAACCAGAAGGGGATGGAGGCAGGGCTGGACTGGTACGGGGGCCAGATGAGGGTGGAGGTGGGGCTGGAGCAGATGAGTGCTGTTGTTGTGATGTTTCAAAGCGAGCGAAGAAGCAATTTAGCTCTTCTGCCAGAATCGCACTCAGGACTCCTGTTGTCGCCTCACGGCCTCTGTAGTTCGTGATGTTCTGTATACCCTGCCACACCTCCCGTTTATTTCTGCTGGACAGGTGGGACTCTATGCTCCTCTTATAGGCCGCCTTAGCTTCCTTAATACCGCCTTTCAGGTTGGCACGGGCAGCTCTGTACAGAGCTCTATTACCAGACCTGAAGGCAGCGTCGCGGGCTTTGAGTAGTGTGCGGACCTGTTTGGTCATCCATGGTTTCTGGTTTTGGAAAACCCGGATGTTTTTTTCCACAGTCACATTTCCGATACAGAACTTGATGTAGTCCAGTACCGTTCCTGTTAATGTTTCTAGCTCTTGATGTTCAAACAAATCCCAGTCTGTCTGTTTGAAGCAGTCCTGTAGTTTGCAGAATGCATCATCAGGCCAGGTGGTAACAGTCTTTATAGTGGTCGTGACACTGCGTCTGAGGGGGGTGTAGGCAGGGGAGAGCAGGAGGGAGAGATGGTCTGATTGGCCGAGGTGGGGGAGAGGTATGGCTCTATACGCGTGCTTAATGTTGGAGCACGCGTATAGACTTTCCAACCGAACATGTATGAAGGTGATTTACATATATTATATATATAAATAATATTAATGACACGCTTTAGATGAATTGAAACAACTCCTCCATCAGCCCTATGTTGAAACTATGGATTCCTGAAAAAAGAGCTAGGATAAATGTGCGCAGTTGTGGAATTATACTATCATAACAAAGTCTATATGCACTTAATTACAATCTTTAGATTTTCCTTTACTGATAACTGTCGAAAATGAGGTTGATGGGAAAAAGGATACCCTTAGAGCAAGGTTAAATATAGGTCAACATTTATTATCATTCATTTTTGATATTAACATCTTGACATACAGGTTTAGATGTTCGTCAATTGCGATAAACGAAAATCTACTACAATTTGCAATAAATGTCATAGAGTAAGGCCGGATAAGGACAAACTTTTGAACTCAACTGGAGTATATAAAGCATATAAAGTGTATATATATATACATACACACACACACACACACACACACACACACACACACACACACACACACACACCAACTACATTTTCTGACTATAAGTTGCAGAGGTTCTTTTGCCACCTAGTAAGCATGTAAAAGTTTTACAAACTCGCGTGTAAAAAATACACACAAACATTAGAATCTAATGTTTGTATGTATTTTTTACAAGCGAGTTTGTAAAACACACACACACACACACACACACACACACACACACACACACACACACACACACACACACACACACACACACACACACACACTGCTGCCTCTGTTAATGAGAGAGACATGACAGGAGAACAAAATGTGAGCGCTTATGAGAACATTTCACCCAAAACATGTTTGGATCTAATGATTAAATCCAAACATGTTTTGGGTGAAATATGATTTTAATTCATTCTTTCTTCTGAATTCTTTCTCTTGAAACATAAAATTCAGAACATAAAGTGCAATCGCAAGATGTCTTAAATGGTTTAATCTTAAATATACAATTAGAAAAATCGAGTGTCTTTTTTGCTACCTAGGCCTGTTTTAATTCATGAATGCACGTACCACAGTTCCATTATTGCATTTTGTTGCCACAATTTAAAGACTACCCAACCCCCATTAAAAAAGAAAACTCTTTTTCTTTTATATATATTTCTATTACTTGAACTATAACCCCAATTCCAAAAAAGTTGGGACAGTATGGAAAATGCAAAAAACCACAACCCAACCAAACAAAAAGAGTCATTTGAAAATTCTATTCTCTCTCTACTACATTGAAAACACATTATTAACACAGTATTTAATGTTTCACAGCTGATCTTTGATCACAAACTGTACTGAAACTAACCAAAAAAAAAAAAACTAACCAAAATAAAAACAACAGTTCGACATTTAGGTAAATCTATGTGCATTTATAAAATATTTCTGTCTGCAAAGATGTCAGACTGCATTATTCAAGAAGAATGTGAACATGTGAAAGGCTTTCCCAGACAAAATCACATGAACATAATCGAATAAGACAAACAGGAGATTTCAGGAGATTTCCCCTAATGAAAATTCTTTAGTAAAGGACTAACAGGGACGATGTTCTGATTGAAGTCACTGTTAAGAGTTAATATAACGTTTACTTCTAAACACTTACACTTGCTCACACACATTACTGAGTTTCTTACCTGTAGCACTTTTTGATGTCATCTGGTGAGGCATTCTTAGTAACCCCCAGAACCTCGTACAGGGTTTCCCCTGATGTGGAGAGAGCTCGCTGTCTTTGGTGGTCCATTACTTGCACTCAAACACCATATACACACACACACACACACACACACACACACACACACACACACTCTCACACACACTCACACATACACTGCTGCCTCTGTTAATGAGAGAGACATGACAGAAGACCAAAGTGTGAGTGATTTGATACCAGCCTTTAGTTCCTTATAGTTAAATTACACAAATGATCATAAATGAGCAGCTGGAGGACATAATTATTTCACGTTTTTTTTCTTCATTTTTACAAAGAGCCATTCTTTAGCTGACCACTTGACTGATCTACTCATCATGTGGTTTCTTTTATGATTCGTCGGCTTCCTGATTGGTTTCAGAGGAAGTTGCAGAATGAGTCGCATGATATGATGATGCATATTACTCAACTGACTCTTTCAGAGTTCTTCTGTTCAAACTTGAGTGTCACTTACTGATGCTGTAGCTGACACTATGCCCTATTTTCAAAGTCTGCCATCGTAGTGGTGTCCAAAAGCATAGTGGAGAATGTCCAGTGAATTACTGTAATCCCATAATGCACCATGATAGGTAGTTTACAAACACAGCGTGGCAGTTCTGTGAGTGGGGTCCGGGCAACTTTTCACAAGTTATTATATGCATTATTGAGTTTGATTAGCATGTAATTTTCATCATGTTTAACTGGTCATTTAAATCGAATGGGTTACCCTCAGTAACTCAAAAACCAAGTAGCCCACAAACAACATCAACCTGGACCTGATGTGTTTCGCCAGTGAAATGTTCAGGAATAAAAAGCTTTACGGCTCTAATAAATAGATATTATTGAACACATTTAATTAACATTCATGAAGTAAACCTGTGCAGAAGGGAGATTTATTCTACAGCTAATAGGGCTTTCAACAATCTCTGTATAAGTGGCTACAAAATACCCATATTGCACTGCGTTGTTATCTTCAGTAACCATTTTATCTTGGGCAGGGCCGTTTGACGTTGCTTCTGTTAATTCGATCAGCAAAGACTTTCAGTTCTTCTGTGGTCATGTTTATGATTAGATGTATATAGATATAATTACTCAAACCTCTCGCTTATGCCTCGACAACACCATTTATTCAACAAATCTGCATCTTTTCCTCTTCTTCACAGCTCATCTTTATGAACAGACCAACAGTTTGACCTCAGTCAAGCATACACATTTTTCTGCAATGTTTAGGAGTTCTTTTATTCTGGGGTTTTTGTTTGTTTTTTGTTTTGCATAAAGAAGCTGGATGGAAAACAGCATACTAATTTCTGTCCTCTTTAGCAGTGCTTTGTGTAGTGATACCTTAATTTTTCCAATGTATGTACAATAATGAATCGGGGATTATTTCCTACACAGTGTGAATGTAGTAATGAGGAGAAAGCATGCAACAAATACATCACAGTAAATGAAAATGGTAGACACAAAGGACCCAACAGCTATGTCCATTAACCGATTAAGTTCCAGCAAATCATGTCAGAAGATTTCCACACACAGAAAAAAAAAAAAAAAAAAATTAGAAGAGAAGTTATTCTTCTCCAGTGGCCAAGGTGAACTTCTCAGCATGTGAGAAATTATTCTGAACCATTTAAACTCATCTAGTTCTAGAGATAAAATATGATCCACATGTTTGGCTTGACAGCTTCAAAATAAACTTTTTTTCTGCAAATGTAGTTTCTAATGACTTCTTCATAAAGTGCTGTGAAAAAAATATATGCATATCTCATACTAAATAGTTTTAGAGCTTCAAACAAAATACATCAAAAAAATCAAAAACCTATCACTAATGTAAAAACTAATTGCCACTTTAAACTTAAAATCTGGTTAAGCCACCTTTGGCAGCATTTTTTTTGGTAGAGAGCAGAATTCATGTTTCCCCTCAATTATTACAAATTGCCCAGGCCCTGAAGCAGCAAAGCATCCCCACATCATCACACTTCCACCACCACACTTGATCGTAGGTATGATGTTCTTTTTGTGGAATTCTGTGTTTGGTTTATGCCAGATGTAACGGAACCCTGGTCTTCCAAACAGTTCCACTTTCAACTCATCAGTCCTCAGAACATTCTCACAAAAGGTTTGAGGATCATCAAGGGGAGTTTTGGCAAAATTCAGATGAGCCTTAATGATCTTCTGGGTTAGCAGTGGTTTTCACCTCATCACTCTTCCATGGATGCCATTTTTGCCCAGTGTCTTTCTGATAGTGGAGTCATGAACAGTGACCTTTATTGATGCAAGAGAGGCCTGTAGATCCTTTGATGTTGTCCTCTTTTGTGACTTCCTGGATGAGTAGTTGCTGTGCTCTTGGAGGAATTTTGGAAGGTCGGCCACTTCTGGGAAGGTTCACTACTGTGCTGAGTTTTTCCATTTGGAAATAATGGCTCTCAATGTGGATCTTTGGAGTCCCAGAGCCTTTGAAATAGCTTTGTAACCCTTCAATCACCTTCTTCCTCATCATTTCTGGAATTTCTTTCAATTTTGGCATAGTGTGTTCGCAAGTAAGACCTTTTACCCAACTTCATTCTGTGGAAAAAGTTCTATTTAAGTGTTGATTTGATTGAACAGGGTTTGCAGTAATCAGGCTTGTTTGCGTCTAGTCCAGCTGAACCCCATTATGAATGCAGTTTCATAGATTTGGGGAATTAGTAACAACAGGGGCAAATATATTTTAACACAGGCCCAGTTGGTATTTGATAACTTTTTTGCCTCAATAAATAATCATTTAAAAACTGTATTTTATGTTTACTCGGGTTGCCTTTGTTTTCTCTAAGATATTGTTTTAATTTCTGAAACAATTTAGTACGCGATATACACAAAAACAGAAGAAATCAGGATGGGGCAAATACTTTTCCACAGCACTGTATCTCTGAATACCATAATATAAAAGACCATATGATTTCCACTATTCAAGGAACATGAATAGAAACTAAGAATTAAGATGTTCAGATATAAACATGAAAATGTGTTGACAGATGAGGAGAGATTTGGGGGTATTATAATAAAATTTCAAAACAATTGAAATGTTTTTGAACATTTGGTGCATATAGTTTTTAGAATTTTAAGAAATAGAACTCTAGAAATCATGTTGTTCTTGTGCCCGGTGTCCAGTGAGCATCACTACAGTCACATAAGTCAGCTCATTGCACTGGACTAACAGGAAATATGTGGAGACAATTCACAATAGAAAAAAACTTGCCAAAAAACTTAGGAATCTCCAGGAGCTTTTAAAACCAAACATTGCTCAGTTAGCATTGACGCCTTTATCTATATATCTATAGTAAAACTACAGTTTAAAAAACCCCCCAAAAAACCAAAACAAACATAATAAAATAAATAAATAAATAAATAAATAAATAAATAAATAAATAAATAAAGGCAGGCCTGATAAAAGTAATAGAAAACTGAAATTTAGAAAGAAATTAATTCCTTTTGAGGGATTTTATATGCAGCCAGTAACAGCAAGGAGTGCAGTTATCTGGATTAAACAACAGTACGTTTCTGTCAATACAACAAGAATAATTTATACATCAAAAGTCGTGGATTGGTTTGCTTTTTATTCCCTTCAGTTCTCAGGTGCAAGGAGGATGCAAGTCTGAAATTTACAATGAGGGGAAAAAAGCCAAAGAATGAAATCATGTACACTCCTAGTATGTAATGCATGAGACGTCCAATAAGAAGTGATAGGGATGGCTTCACTTTCTGCCAGTATACACTTTGTGAAAAACGCAGTCTCTCAATGCAGTTATTTCCTGCCACTACACTGAACAGGTGGCTCATATTTATCAAGTTTTCCAGAGAAATAGACAGCTTATACACACACACACACACACACACACACACACACACACACACACACACACACACACACACACGCAACATTAAAACCATCTGCCTAATATTGTGTAGGTCCCCCTTGTGCCGCCAAAACAGCTCTGACCCGACAAGGCATGGACTAAACAAAACCTCTGAAGGTGTGCTGTGGGTTCTGGCACCAAGCCTTTAAGTCCTGTAACTTATCAGGTGGGTCCTCCATGAATCAGACTTGTTTGCCCAGCACATCCTACAGATTCTCAATCGGATTGAGATCTGGGGAATTTGGAGGCCAAGTCAACACCTTGAACTCTTGGTCATGTTCCTCAAACCATTTCTGAACAATTTCTTCAGTGTGGCAGGGTGTATTATGATGCTGAAAAAGGCCATTGCCATTAGGGAATAACGTTACCATGAAGGGGTGTACTTGGTCTGCAACAATGTTAAGGTAGGTGATACGTGTCAAAGTAACATCCGCATGAATGCCAGGACCCAAGGATTCCCAGCAGAACATCACACTGCCTCCGCTGGCTTGCCTGCTTTTCATAGTTAATCCTGGTGCCATCTCTTCCCCATTTAAGCAACACACACACACACCCGGCCGACCACATGATGTAAAAAAAACATGATTCATTACCAGGCCACCTTCTTCCACTGCTCCATGGTCCAGTTCTGATGATCACGTGCCCATTGTAAGCACTTCTGGCGGTGGACAGGGGTCAGCATGGGCACTCTGACAGGTCTGCGTCTACGCAGCCCCAGACGCAGAAAGCGTCGAAGCACAGTGTGCTCTGACACCTTTCTATCATATCCAGCATTAACACTTTCAGCAATTTGTGCTACAGTAGCTCTTCTGTCGGATTGAACCAGATGTGCTAGCCTTCGCTCCCCACTTGCATCAATGAGCCTTGGGCGCCCATGACCCTGTCGCCGGTTCACCGGTTGTCCTTCTTTGAACCACCTTTGGTAGGTACTAACCACTGCATACTGGGAACACCCCACAAGACCTGCGGTTTTGGAGATGCTCTGACCAGTCGTCTAGCCATTACAATTTGGCCCTTGTCAAAGTCGCTCAGATCCTTACACTTACCCATTTTTTCTGCTTCCCACCCCTCAACTTCAAGAACTGACTATTCACTTGCTGCCTAATATATCCCACCCCTTGACAACTGCCATGGTAACAAGATAATCAATGATATTCACTTCACCTATCAGTGGTTTTAAAGTTAAGGCTGGTTGGTGTGTGTGTGTGTGTGTGTGTGTGTGTGTGTGTGTGTGTGTGTGTGTGTTTATCCTTATTGTATTGTCTTATGTAAAAGGTTACATAAATACTTTGTTTTTGTGATTTCACCTAATCCAAGTCTGGTATATGCAGAAAATGTGATTAAAATTTGTACTTGCACTGTTTCGTATTATATTATACTATATAATATTACTGTATTATTCCACTCATGGAGTCATTTTTATACTCAATAGCTACTCTACACATGTCTACAAGGAGTTTGGCCTCATCACCTAGACATCAATACAGTAGCTCCTTACAGCAGCTAGTTAAAATAGCATTAGCTGTGCTGATGGACGAATGACACCTATTAAACTCTCAACATGTCTTCTACAGTCATTCAACCCACCTGGGGCAACTGAGAAATCACTGCTGCAAACAGTATAGCTAGACTGTCATTGTCTTTTATACAGGGGTACACTGTAGTCTGGTCTGGGGTGAATTGCGTTTTATACTTTTTATTTATTTATTTGGACACACTACTGTAAAGCCCACCTACCAAGAAAACTGATTAAGTTTAAGTTAGTTAAGTAACACAAAGAGGGACCAATCAGGACGCGTGCTGCGTCACTCTCTCACCATGTCTGCCACTCTCTCAGTTTCTCCAGAGCCCGTCTAACATTAGAAATGACCATCATACTCTCTCGCTCACTCTAAAAAAAAAAAAAAAATCAATTTCCGGGATATTGTGTATAATTTGCAGGCTATTAAAATGCGAGAGCCTCCCGGAACTCCAGGAGAGTTGGGATGTCTGGATTTACTAAAGCTTGGCAAACATGTTGGAGAAGGAAGTCATTTCAAAAGAGCATTTTCTCATCCATGAGGAAGCCATTTTCCCCATCCATCTTCCTCTGTGGTGCTGTGAGCTGGCTCCCTGAGGCTAATCACTCTGTCGCAGAGCATTAGCGGATTAGTTCTAGTGTACCAAGTTATTTCTGTCACCTCCCAAACCCTGAGTGCCTCTTAATACGAGAAATGAAAAGTAAGCATTGATAGCAAGTTGAACAGCTGGTAGCACTTCTTGATTCTCAAAGTCTACTGAATTCATCCAGTCTGGGATGAGAAAAAAAATGGCATGTTGCTAAGTTATTCAGGCTAAAGAAGAAGCCTTTATTTGTCACATATACACATTACAGAACAGTGAAACATTTTTTTCCCCACATATCCCAGCTTGTTTTAGGAAGTTGGGGTCAGAGCCATGACATGGCGCCCCTAGAACAGAAAGGGTTAAGGGCCTTGCTCAAGGGCCCAACAGTGGCAGCTTGGCAGTGCTGGGGCTTGAAAACCTGAATAAAGGGTGGGTAGTATGAATTTTTCTTGACTAATGTAATTCCTCTGATCACCACTTCTCTTCTACATCAGCTAAATACAAACCATCCATAAACACACATAATTAGACAAAATCATATTGGTTTCTTCCAATGTGTATGTAAAATGTGCTTGGGCCCACACAATTCATGCTCCGTTTCCGGGATAGGTTCTGGATGCACCGGATCCCTGACAAGGATAAAGCAGTTACTGAGGATGAATGAATGCACAATTGGGAGTACTGCAAGGTTCCATTTTAGGACCATTTTTCCCAGCCTGCACATGAATGTTTACCCGTGTATACATGTTTCTTTGATTCAGATGTAGGCAAGTACATTTTGTATAATCATGGGAAAGTTAGTGTACAATTTCTCAATTCTCAAATACACTACATGGCCAAACGTATGTGTACACCTGACCATCACACCCCTTTGCTCCCATTCCAAAATGAGGGGCATTAACATGGAGATGTTTTCTGATGTAATAACCTCCAGTTTTTTGGGAAGGCTTTCCACTAGATTTTGGAACATGGATTTGGGGATTTGCCCATTCAACCACAAAAGCATTAGTGAGGTCAGGCAATTATGTCAAATGGGGAGCCCTGGTGTGCAGTCGGTTTTCCAATTCATCCCAAAGATGTTCAGTGGACTTAAGGGTCCTTGAACTTGAGTCCTTCAACATCAACCTTGGCAAACCATGTCTTTGTGGATCTCTCTTCATGCACAGGGGCATTGTTATGATGAGACAGGTTTGGACACATTATATCCAGCTAAAAAGTAAACGTCATGCTACAGCATACAAAGACATTTGTGTTCTTCAACCTTTGTGACAACAGTTTGGGGAAGGAGCAGATGCCCAGGTGTCCACATATTTTTGGCCGGGCATATAGGTAAAATGCAAGGTAGGTAAACCAAAAATGTGGAGTTATAACGTAGGCACTGTCTGGATCCTACCCTTGGTCTTAAGAAGCATGACAAAGCTGTGCTATAGATTAAAATATTAATCCAGCTCAATTGAGATGTATTATATATTTTAGAAACCTTCTCACCTCAGCTCAGCTAAGACATTTCTAGATGCAATGATTCTCTCATTTTCTTGTGAAAGCAACACAACTCTGGTTCACTTCATAAACAATCCCGAAAAAGCTTTGATAGGATTTCACATCACAACTGCTGTACACTTTCTAAACATACTATGTTGAACTTTGATCATTAAATGACATTCAGGTATTCACGGTTTATATAATCCACAACAAATTCTGCCCTTCCACCTTTTAGAGTAATCAGTCATGTTCCATTGCTGCAACTAACGATTATTTTCATAATCTATTAGTTGGCCGATTATTTTTTCGATTAATTGACTTTCAGTACCATTTTTTCGTTTATTTAAAATAAAATTCACAAACTGAGTGTTACAAATATGAACTTCACACCTTACACAACTGTTTGTGCAATTATATAAGACTGAAAAGAACCAATACACAAAGACACACACCAGAATATATATTATTCACTTAGGACTGTAGTTTAATTCAGTGCTTTTTGTGCATCCATAAAAAATAATGCATAAATACATATATAATATAAACAAATATATAAGTTTATATTATATAATAGTATTTATGCATTACTTTTTTATAAAAGGTAACATCGATATAAACAGTAAACTGAAGAAAGTCATTGTCGGTGACTCTGGGTGTCTGCTAAAGCTAGCGGCGTCGCATAACTTGCGTATGACATCATTCTCCGTCCACTAGGAAGCGGATTATACTTCCGGTTAATAAAAAAACGCTCGTGTTCTATTTGAGATGATATTACCTTTCTAAAATTCATAGACTAGACGGTAGAGTACACGGTGCATAGTGCAAGTGTACAGTACGTCATTTGGGACACAACTTTAGTATTTACTCTCGGATACGTGTTTCAGAACAGAACCAATGCAGTGAGTTACAATACAGTTTAATTTTTCTTCATCATAGTATTCTGTTGCTGTCATATAGCCAGTAAAATGCATAACTCGATTTCAGCCCGAGCGGCTGGTATAAATGGGCTAGCAGGGCTTAGCCTTCCCTGTCTTTCAAATATAATCTATCTATCTATCTATCTATCTATCTATCTATCTATCTATCTATTTATTTATTTTTAAAAGACACAGTTTTATTTTTGGTATTCATAACAAGTTTGCTGTTAACAAATGCGGATTAGTTTGGATTTGTTGTGGAACCAGGCACAACAGCACTACAAAAGACACAGTATGGTATGAAGCAGCGAGGCAGAGATTTCTTTCTAATATGGTCTGCAGAGTCACGCAGCACATCAGTGATGGTCGTGTCACGTGATTTCAGATAGTTGTGGGTGTAACATTTGGGAAGTGTGAATGAGGTGGAGTGTGTACTCTATCATCATCATCATCATCATCATCATCATCGTCGTCATCATCATCTAATTCCCCTAAAATAGGAGGCACTGAAAGAAGATACACAAATTTTTGTGTTTTTATGATTTAAAAAAAAAATGACAACTATGTATGTGTGTTTAACAATAATCATTCTTCTATATAAAAATCATTCAATGAGACCTCGTGATATAATTAAAGTTACATTTATATAGTGCCTTTCTAGACACCCCTAGCGCTTTACATAGTGTGTAATGACGGCATACAACGTCAGCCATAGTACACCAGCACACCCACCACACAGCAGCTATTAGTGGAGAGGAGAGTATGGCATAGCCATTTCAGAGATGGGGATGATTAGGGGTCATGATGGAGAAGGGCCAATGTGAGGAATTTCGCCAATGGGGGAATAATGCACTGCTCTGCCCTAAAACTTTTGTTGTCCGGCTGTTAATAGATATTAGATTAAATATCTAATACTGCAACCAGCCGCCACTGAACCCCAGTACATTACATATGCTGCATTCGACTTAACTCGGATGTGGGAAGTTGAAACACAGAATTACTGCTGGGGGGGAAAGGGGGAAGAGAAAAAAAAACAAACAAACAAAAAAACAACAACAAAAAAAGGTCGCCTCCATGTTCATGTTTTGGTAGCAAAACGATGTAGCTAGCAAACTATCATGAGTGATGCGTAATTACCTCCTCAAAACAGCAAGCTGTATAGTCAGCGTTACAGATTTTCCAAGCGAATACGTCTGTATGTTGATTTATCTCTATCTAATAATTGTAAATACAGTATAACTCATTTAAAAGGTAAGAGGAAGTGTGTAGCCATGTTGATTTGACGTCACGTGCTGAACTCGGGCTTGAGGAGTGGAATTCCGAGCTGTGGGAGAAATGACAAATTACAACCTTGAGACAAACGCAGCAACCATTCCACCGGCCTCAACATGCTGCACTCTTTTCCCTCCTCGTCCCCTCCTCCACCCACACTTTCTTTCTGTATGACCATATGGACAGCCTAAATCCTGTCTAGTCCTCTGTATAATCGCTCACTTTATTTTTGTTTTAACATGGTTCAGGATGAAAACTATTCTGAGAACATGCACCTTATGGCAAAGTTAAACAGCACATGAATATGAAAGTTTTTCTTTTTTTTTTTCTCCCCCATTACACCCACCTGCCACCTCTCTTCGCTCCACTGGATTATTCTCTGTCCTCCTCGGCATTGTCCTTTCCTTGTTTATGTGATCCTGTGCCACTCTTTATGTGGGCTGAAAGATGAGAGCTGTGTACCTGGTTGAGCTTCTGCCCTGCTTTGAATCATCTGTTGACTTTCATGCCAGTTCAGCATGAGAGCAAACACCGTTCTTTGGGAGTCTGTCATTTCCAAACACACATTCACACACGCACAGGAAACCTCAGTACAGAGCTTTTTCTTTCCTGGTGTAGTCTTTTGAATAACAGGACACTGGGACACATCTCCCTTCTTCCCATTATCACTTCATCTGCTCTAGACATTAGGCAATCTAGACATCCTGCTTTTTTTTTCTTCCTTTTTTAAACAAATTGAACATTTTTCAGATAAGGACACCTGAATGCAAACATCAGGAATTCAATGAGTATTCATCAAGAGATGATGAGATTTTTGTTTGAGAGACTGGATGTAGGCAATACGAGAACACACAACCGTTGCCATGGCAATTAACACAGTGGCAAGTACGTGGATGTGGGGAGTGTTTGGTGGTGGGTGTGTGTCTCTTAACAGCCAGAACTCTATGTTATATGAGATTTTATTTATATATTATATATATATTATATATATATAAAAAATAAATAAAATGCCCAATTAGCACAATCCAAGACGTATTTAAATCTCAACAGCAACATTTACAAGCATTTTTAACAATTTAAGTTATTTTTTGTGCATTTTTTGGTTATTTTTAAATCACAATATGGAAGCAAGTTCATCAGACTTGGGGGTGGGGGGAGCTTTCCTGTGGATTTTAAATCCAATGCTGGAAACCCGTGATCTAATAAAAATAATGTCTTATAAACTTCAGTACTTTGCAATTACATTTTTATGCATATTTATATTATGTAATATGACATACTACTGATCGGAACGTCATGAGTTCAAACCTCAGCACCACCAAACTGCCACTGTTGGGCCCTTGAGCAAGGCCCTTAACCTTCAACTGCTCAGATATATAATCATATATAATGTAAATCGCTCTGGATAATATACGTTTGCCAAATGCCATAAATGTAATGCAAATGTATTAATATTACTATAATATTAAACATTTCATGCAAGTGCACTGTTTGAACATCGGAGGTCCCAATCTGTGCATCCCACAGAGTTAAAAGCAGGAGGAACCTGCACTTGTGCAAGGTACGATAGCTCCGGATCGCGATGACTGACACGCATTACAGGTTGTATGTTCCCACAAAAAAAATGACACCAACCCCATGCCACTGCAATCTACAGTGTTCGAGAAAGAGTTCACGGAACTCTGGCATTTTAGCCGAATTTGGAGCTCTATTTCTGGTTAAAATGAAGCATCAGGCACTGCTACAGAGCTCGTTATGTTTCAATCGATCACTTCCCCCAGGTCAGAGACTTTGTTCATTCAATCACATTTTTGGGAGAATTTCTACATTTATTTATTTATTCATTTTTAAGATATTGTGACCATCTGCGATGGGTTGGCACTGCATCCAGGGTGTCCCCTGCCTTGTGCCCATGGGATAGGCTCCAAGCTCCCCGCGACCTTGTGTAGGATAAACCGTAAATAAAATGGATGGATGGATGGATATTATGACCCTGTAGTACATTTTATTTACAATATTAAACTTCTGTTCATATCTCTTTTGGACTTGTTTAGTTTTACACCGACAAAAACCATGCAAATCCATGTGCATTTAAGATTCAGAAATAAAAAAATAAAAATAAAAATAAATGAATAAATAAAAAGGTTGAAAATATTCTGAGAATCTAATCTAATTGAACCAAATCGTGAAGCCAGTATCACAAATCAAATCGAATCGTGACTGGGGTGTATCGTTATACTTCTAATTCGCTAGAACTCAATTCTAAATCTTGTATGGTAGTACTACTTGTATTGTCTCCGCTTGATATATCACTTTGCTTGTATTACCTCATTTGTAAGTCGCTTTGGATAAAAGTGTCTGCTAAATGAATAAATGTAAATGTAAAGATGTCAGAGTTGAATAAACTCATTGGGCATATAACATGCCTGCATTAGTGTGTTGTCATCCCTCATATAATATCTACAATTATGCTTGGTCAGCCTGGTGCTGCTAAACAATGCTGTGGTTTGTGGGGTTTTTTTTTGTTGTTGTTGTCCCCAATCAGCACATGCTGAACTCATGACATTTTGCACCATAGCCATATTTCCTTTTCACTGAGCTTCTACTCCCATAATACTTAGCCTTACACTTACTGTGACAGAGGTGAACAAATCATAAACTCATTAGCTAGCCACTGAACAAGTGTAAACTCCAGTGTGCTTGCCAATCTTATGTTTTGTTTGCTGGAAACCAAATTGACTAGACCTAGAAGTAGTAGCAAACATAATGTAATAAAATACGGTGAGATAGTTCAGTGTATTAATGCAAACAAAGATAAACAAAGGACTAATATAGTACACTGTGCCTTGCTGATGGAAAAAAAACATCAAGGTTTCAGCTATGAGATGCGATGTTCTGTCCCCTCATCACACATAAAACATATTATTCGAGTCTCGATCACGTCTTTATTTTCTTCAGACATGTATGTTTCTACTTTGTGCTTTTTCCACTCAGCTTCCTCAATGTTTTCGTGCACCTGATCATTCCTGTTTCTGAACAGATTATCTGTCATTCATACACACACATAAATAAATAATTATACAATGCAATATAAATAAATAAAATAAATAATACACACACACATAAATATAAATATAAATATAAATATATATATATATATATATATAAAAAATAAAATACACATATACACACACTCTACCATCAGGTGGTAGGATTTTAGAAGCATCACACCTGCATCACACCCCCGTGAAACTTGATACTTTTAAACCCACCCAGCAAAGGAAACCTTTTGCTTGACAAAAGTCCACAAGAAGGAGGGTTGTCTGTTTATTCTGGTTGTTGGACCAACTTGTCCATCAGGCAACTATGAATTTAAAAAATTAATTACTAGACAAAACATTCGCTTCTCCCAGGCAACTTATATGTCCACCCTTGATTAAGTACAATCCGAACCTATTAAAATATTGATGAAACTAATGAAACGGATAATAACTGCGAGCCTAACAGTGAGCTCATAAAAGCAAGAAGCTATACGATTTACACAGTGTTATGTTTATGAACTTCACAATCATTATGGGAAAAACATTATACAGCCAAACACAAAACGGAAAAAGGGAGGATGGGAGATGTTTTTAAACTCAGCCAATAGTCATGTCCAGTACATATCAATGATTCAATGCCTGAGGTTTGTGCAGAGACAAAAGTGGTATTGTATACAGGTTTGATGGCTCCTGAATAAAATTGAAAGCAAACAAGGACAGGCCATGGCGTGACTTCACATAAACATCTCTTTCTTTGCTAGACACTTAGGGTGTTTTCACACCTAGAGCATTTGGAGGGCTAAAACAAACTCTGAGCGGTTCAGCGTGTATATGTGAACAAACCGAGCGTTCTAAGATCCCCCTGCCCCCCCAAAAGGACCCAAATGCAAACCGTACTCAGACCAACTCCAGAGGTGGTCCGAGTACGGTTTGTTTGTGGGTCCGTATGTGGTTCAATTTCTTCATGATATGTGAATGCAATGAGGTCTGGTCCGCTTTACGTTTCGTTTCGACATGTGTACCTGGAGGCTTACCATACCTGCAGCCATGTTCCGTCACAAAACTTTTCACCATGTCAGGTCGCGGGGTCATGTGGCCTCAGGAGGAGAGCTGTGCACTTCTTGTAATTTGGAAAGAGGATTGCATTAAACTGCAAAAATCCTCAACACATAAGAACATAAAAGTGTTTCTTTTGTTTTCTCAAAAAATGAAGGAAAGAAGCTAGAACAGAAGAGCGCTACAATGCCAGGTAAAAGTTTAAAAAAACCAACTACGACAGAAGTACATAAGCACCTGTGACAAAATGGACAAAAGTGGAGAGTCTGCAGAAATGAAGGATTCCTGTCCCTTCTATGATGACTTGGATGAAATTTTGTGTGCAAGCTGGGGTCTGAGATCACTTCATTACTGAGGACTTTTTAAAATGAACTATATGTGAAAACACCCGTACATGACTTGCAAGAGACTCTGTGCGTCCGGGTGAATGATGCTAATGAACGACTGCAGGTTAGGAGCTTCAGGTAATGTTCACATCAAACAGCAAAACGCAGAAACGTGTGATCTTAGTGACTTTAACCGTGGCATGGTTGTTTGTAGGCTGGTTTGAGTATTTCAGAAGCTGCTGATTTCCTGGTATTAATAGTCTATAGAGCTGACATGGATTGATGCAAAAAAAACAAAACAAAAAAACTATCCAGTGAGTGGCTGTTCTGCAGGCAGACATGCCTTGTTGATAAGAGGAGAATGGCCAGATTGGTCCAAGCCGACAGGAAGGCTACTCAAATAATCACGCTTTACAACCACTGTGAGCAGAAAAGCATCTCGGGCCAGATGGGCTACAACAGCAGAAGACCACATCAGAATCCAGTCCTGTCAACCAAGAACTGAATCAAGAACAGTGGGCACAGGCTCACAAAAACTGAAGAGCTGGGGGGGGAAAAAAAAAAAAAAAAAAAAAAAAAAAAAAGGTTTTTCCAATCTTCAACCGTCTGCTTTGTGTTGGATCACATTACAGATGATTGCTGTACAGTTATCTATTATTTATGACGGATCCTCTGCTATAATGACAAACTAATAAAACTTTTACTATTACTGTTTTTTTTCCTCCCATAAAATTGTTTCCAAAGTTCCATTACAAACTTATAGGGGTGTTACACCCACAACACATTGTTACATTTAATTCTTTCTAAGGACATGGTCAAATTCAAATGGCACGGTAATGAACATTTATTTGGCTCAGAAAACACACACGACTAATCAACACCAGCGCTTCTCCAGCTGCGTCCTCGCTTCCTGCTACGGAGCATCTGTCTTCCTGCGCTGGCACATTCTCGACACATTCTCAACCCTTGCACTCCAGCTTTGTCTTTATTCACCAACTCAATTCAAGACTATTCCGCAGACCCTTCAGAAATCATTTCAATCTCCGTCTCTGCTTCGGTCGACACTGACGAGACAAGGGACTCTCAAACTGTTAGCAGCCATGAAGCTCTTCCAATGTTAAATAAATCCCCTTATGATCACAGCACAGATTTATATTAGGGAATAATCCAATTATTCGCAAAAGCCAAACCACAGTTACACCGTGTTAAAATGTAGACCACGACCTACACAAACAAATTCTAACAATGTCACTATGGGAAGATAATGTTCTCTGCCATTGCAATGTCATTCATATATACATACAGATCTCTCCAAAAGTATTGGAACAGCAAGGCCAGTTCTTTTGATTTTGTTATGTTAAAAAAAACAAACAAAAAAACGAAACAATGAACTTTCTTTTACTTTCACACTATCCGGTGTTACCCAGATGAGTATGGGTTAACTTCAGAGTCTGGTTCCTCTCAAGGTTTCTTCCTCATATCATCTTAGGGCGTTTTTCCTTGCCACCGGCTGGCTCAATAGGGATTAATCCACACACTTAAACTGTATCCTACATTTATATGATTTGAGACAATATCCATTGTAAAAAGCACTATACAAATAAAATTTAATTGATTGAAAAAAAGTTATACACTTGGGTTTAAGGTCAGAATATGACTGAGATGACAGATCAGAAGTACAGCTTTCATTTCCTGATATTTACATCTAGACATGTTGAACAGTGTAGAACATGGTACCTTTTTTTTTTTTTAAGCCATCCATTTTTCAAGTAATCAAAAGTATTGGAACATATAACTAAAAACCCCCAAAACAACATCCATGTGACATCACCAACAACCTCCACAGTGCAGGGGTGAAGACATCACAATCCACCTTTTGAAGAAGACTTCAAGAGCAGAAATATAGGAGCCATACCAAAAGATGCAAACCATTAATTCAGAAGTCTACAGAAACATTGTGTCTGCCAATTTAAAAGAGAAATGCATGAACGTATATGACAAGACTAATATTATATATATAGTTTTGTCATATACGTTCATGTTCATTCAATCATTCATTCATCCATTCATCCAACCTCTAACCGCATTATCCTGGTTTAAGAAGCAGACTATCTTTTCTCCTCCAAAATAAAGCACGTTTTTTTCTAATTCTCAAAATGGTGAAGAAGAACCGAAAATGTCACACTTCTGACACTAAAGACCACTGAAAATGAGTGAAAAACACACCCACCTTAGCACTTACCATACATCACACAGCACATTCTGTTGATTTGCCACGTTTTGCCGTTTAGGTTGATAAATACGCTATGTTTTATTTAAAAAAAAAATCATTATATCCAGGCTGTTTCTACAAGCTAATCAATGAGAGATGACCGTAAATATCCCACGAACAAGAGTATACAGAAACCACAGCCCTTCACCATCATTAACACAGAACACAATCACAAGGCTGGGAAATATTCCTGAAGTGATAGTGTGACTTCTGAGGGACAGCTTTGTGTACAATATTTTTGGTGAAAACGTCAAACGATAATGTTAAAATTATTTGGTTTAAAGTTACGCAGGTCACAAGACACTTGTATATAAAATAAATAAATAAATAACAAGTGTCTCGAAGTGAAACAGAAAATGAAAGGACTATTCTTAAGGAGCTCGTGTGAATAAACAAGTTCACTCGAGTTGAAATACTAACCACACAACAGATTATAATGTTGGGGTCATTTTACATTGTGGAGTATTTCCACAAATAGTTATAAATTCACCAGATATTATTATCATTAATATTAAAATGTGTTTAATTCAATATTCGGAGACAATCTTAAAACTTTGACCGGGTTAATGTGTTATATATTTTGCACACAGGATTTAACCGACCAGCTGGCATTAGAGACCTTAATCTGCACTGTCCCGGTCCTAAACGACTCCCGACTCCCTACACCAGCGCACATCACAGGCTGTGAAATACTAGCTTCTAAACCATATGCAGTGTACTATATTTAAAAACGTAAGTAAAATGAGATTCACCCAGACTGACTGACTGACTCACTCACTCACTCAGCAGCCCATATTCGTCGGTTAGCAGCAGTTTTAGTTGACAAGGCTAGCTGTCAGCGCTGCTTCATAATCCAATCCTAGCATAAATGCTACCGTTAGCTAATGAAGGTCCAGGATTTGAGACGCTGTGCTGAACTACATCCAGCGCGGATTTTCTTACCTTTGTGAGAAAGGTGTAAACTTGTAAAGAGGTCGTCAGTGTACCGCTGGGAAGACTTTCCGGGACTTGTTTTCCGTGTGCAGGAGAGGCGTTATTCAAACATTCATACGCACCGGAGATCATAAACGCTTCGCCTAGCTTAGAGGAAGGACTCGTACACTGACGTCAGGGGCGGAAACACAACGAGGGAATCCGTTTTCCTAATGACGGAAGCCTTTGAACGCACCACGTGATCTAGCTCTGAACTTCCAAACTGCCCCCCCCCCCCCCCCAAAAAAAAAACAAAACAAAAAAAACAACCGAGAGCTCTAGGACAAAAGGTCTACATCAGCTGTGCAAGCAAAGACCACACGCACGAGATCGGTGTTAATTGTTAGTATTTTGTCTTCTGGGACACATCTTATTTAGCATCTAAATCTTTAGACAAAATAATAACAATTCACTCCAATCATCCTGTTCAAAAGTTTACACCGCATGGCTCTTTTTAATGTATCGTGTTGCTTTCTTGAGCGCCAGTGAATGTTTGCACCTTTTGTAATAGTTGTGTACTAGTCGCTCAGTTGTCCTCAGTGTGAAAAGATCTCAACATCATTATAGCAGCTGTCGGAAGGGGGTTAAATATGCAGAAAATTCTCGAAAAGCAAATAAAGTGCAGGACCTGGAGGATTTTTCTGAAGAACAGTGGGCAGTTTAACTGCTCAGGACAAACAAGAGACTCATGAATAACTCACAAAACATAAAAAAAACAGTCGTGGATCATCCGGAAAACGACACACAGTATTAAGCACAAAGCGTATGTAAACTCTTGAACAGGGTAATTTTTTTATTTAAAAAAAAATAAATTCTATTATCTTGACTATATGTAAATCTGTTATGTGAAATAGCTTAATCAGGACAGTACTAAATAAAAAACAACATGGGATTTTTATGATCCCTCTTATTTTGTTAACAGTGTTTAGATTTAGCAGAGTCTGCAAGGGGTATGCACACTTTTGGTAGGGGTATAAAAACTTAGTTTTTTGCTTGCCTCACACCTCCAGGGGTGGTGGTTCGATTCCTGCCTCCACCTTGTGTGCGTTTCGTAAATGAACTGCACTTATATAGTGCTTTTTTTAACCTTAGCAGTTCTACGAAGTGCTTTACAGTGTGTCTCATTCACCCATTCACACATTCACACACACACTCACACACCAATGGTAGCAGAGTTGCCATGCAAGGCGCTAGCTTGCCATCGGGAGCAACTTAAGGTTCAGTGTCTTGCCCAAGGACACTTCGGCATGTGGAGTCATGTGGGCCGGCAATCGAACTGCCAAACCTACAATTAGTGGACATCCCGCTCTACCACCTGAGCCATATATAGAGAGTTTACATGTTCTCCCTGGGCTTCGGGATTTCCTCCTGGAAAACCGGTATCCTCCCCCAGTCCAAAGACATGTTCTGTAAGCTGATTTCCAAACTGTCTGTGTCAGTGTGTGCGATTGTGCCTTGCAATGTTTTAGCACCCCGTCCAGGGGACTGCCTTGTGCCCCGGGTCTCCTAGGATAAGCTCCAGGCTTCCGTTGTGACCCTGTGTAGGATAAGCGGTACAGAAAATGGATGGAAGGATGGAGAAGAGGTACATGTGTTCTTATTAAAGTAGTCGGTGAGTGTATAAATACATATACAACATACAGAACACTACTGCAGCAGGATAATATTTAGGTAGCAGGACAATTACTACATTTACATGAACAGCAATAATCTAATTTCTGAGTTTATTCTAAATAAGACAATATTGGGATTAAGGTGTTTACATGAGTTGCTTTTAGAATATTCCTTTCATGTTCAGGTTTTACATGTTATAGAACAGAGATTGATTAATGGCACACGTCATTACGTCCCCACACCACGCCGTCCAACGTTCCCTCCAGAATTTCACGTATCAACATTCAGTTCGTCTTCGTTTTGGTACCATATACAGTTTTGGATGTTTTTTATTTTTAATTTCACGAAAGCTTCAAGTGCAGTTAATTATTTGTCATGATATACGTGCAAATAGATGACTGCTTGAAGCCACTGGCTGCGTCCATACAATACATGTATTTCACCTACTATACAGTAGGTAAGTACACGGTTTCGGACAAAGCCAAGCTCTCGTTTGCCGTCAAACGGTTGAGCGCTGCCATGTGTATACGTCACCTGTCACAAAATGTAGTGAAAATGGCCACACGACGTTAGATAAATAGTGTGATTAAGGTGTGTACATGTCTATAATGCTTTCCGATAATGCTACTAAAATAGGAACACTCCATGTCTTAATTTAATTTGTATTTACTTAGAGAATGAATTTAGTCAGATTAAAGGTAGTCACTAATCGCTGTTTACATGGTAGTATCTTAAAAAGAGTATCGTCTTAATCGGGTTAATATCGGATTATTTTTGCCCATGTAAACGTACTGATAGACACATCACAATATAGGACTGAATAGAAACGGAATTAAATGTGAGGTGAATAAGAAGCCTCTGGCAACACGCGTAATCTCGTTGGTCACGAACTCGCGCGAGATCAGATACTTTGCGGCCCTGCTCGCCTGCACTACAAGCTGCTGTTTAGCAGTAACAGTATCAGGTACAATTTACTGACGTTCACTTTGTAAACACGCTTTTTGTGCTACTCTTTTCATAGCATGATCAATGTTCAGTGTTTCGACTGATTCGCATGCGGTAGTTAGAGATCACTCGTTCAGACGAGAGAAGACGCTTGTGTTTTGTTTTGCTGAATTTGGAGGCTTCAGTGTTGTGGTTTCGGGGAAAGGCCTGAATACTCAGTGTGCTGGTCATGTTTAGCTCACTGGATTAATAAATCCATAATAAATAAAAAAACACCCATAAACCTTTAAGCATTTTATATTAAGAAAGAGTTTAGTTTCATCGTAGGTGTGTCTGATCGTTTATGGCGTTCATCATCAGGATTATGATTGTTATTATATTATGGTACTATGATTGTGGTGGTATTCAGGTGTAATGAAATGGTTTGACAGCATTTATAAGTTGTATGAAACCCTACAGTTGTCCACTCCTATAAGTGAAGTTAAGAAGATAAAATCTGGTCTGTATCCAACCCAAAAGCACCATGACTTTACTTGAACATGAGCAGAATGCAGCCAGTGATGAGCTTTTATTCACCTTGTTTGCTTATGTATTTATGTATGTATGTATGTATGTATGTATGTATTTATTCATTCTTCAAGACCCCCAATGATGAGTTATGCTGACAAGCCCGAGGACATAACTCGAGAGGAATGGATGGAAAAGCTCAACAACGTCCACGTTCAGCGGGCGGACATGAATCGACTCATTATGAATTATCTGGTGACAGGTATTCGGCATTATTATTATCATTTTTTTGTCCATTTGCTATTTATTACTCTGAAAAGCTAGGACCCTGTACACTTCATCATGTATTTATTTTTCCAGAGGGTTTTAAGGAGGCAGCAGAGAAATTCAGGCTGGAATCTGGAATCGAGCCAAGCGTTGACCTGGACTCGCTAGATGAGAGGATAAAGATCCGAGAGATGATTCTGAAGGGCCAGATTCAGGAGGCCATTGCACTGATCAACAGTCTGCATCCTGAACTTCTAGATACTAATCGCTACCTATACTTCCATCTCCAGGTGAAAAAAACAAACAACAGTGAGAAGGCTAATGTTATATACAGGTGCATCTCAAAACAATTAGAATATTAAAACAAAAAAAAGGATTGAAATATTTCACTTTGTGTAATGAATCTAGGATATATGAAAGTTCCATTTAAAAAAAAATTAAATTACAGGGAAAGAAATGAATTTTTCCATAATATAAAAATTTTCTGAGATGCTCCTGTATGTGCTTCAGGCTTTTACTAACAAAACTGAACATTGGAAATTAATTAATGAAAGTAAACACTGCTTTCACATTTTACTATTAATCATTTGTATTGTGAGCATTTTGTTTCAGTTGCTGATTTCAGCATTCTGAGAGGTTTTCAACACCACCTTCTCGTCTGTTCCATGTGCAGCAGCAGCACTTGATCGAGTTAATTCGCCTGCGGGAGACCGAGGCGGCGCTGGAGTTTGCGCAGACGCAGCTGGCTGAGCAGGGCGAGGAGAGTAGAGAGTGTCTGTCTGAGATGGAGCGCACGCTGGCTCTGTTGGCCTTTGATAACCCTGAGGAGTCACCGTTTGGAGATCTCCTCAATATGATGCAGAGACAGAAGGTGATTTCAGATATTTAATTATGGTTCTCAAAGTGATGTCTGTTTTGACCACCACAAATGGTCTGTGATTTTTCTAATTTTGTTCTGATGATGGAAATCACAAATTGACATTGTCATAGTTATAATCACTATAGAAAACGCCATCTAGAGTTTCACCATATCGGCAAAAATCCACACTAATAGTTTTTCCCAGTTGCGGCTGAGAAGGGTCTGCTTTCATTACACAGTACAAGAGCTGCCTCTAGAGGTGAAATAAAAACTATCACTGACCAGTTTGTTGTGTTATTTGAAGTGTTTTTTTAAATTAATTTTGAACGTCTCTATTTTTATGTTATTTGGAGTGTTACTTTTTGGTTCAGTTTGGATGTATATCTTTGATTTACATAAATATTTATTAAGTTATATATAAATTTGTTCATTTACAGTACACTTTCATGGTACAGTCAGTACTGTTTATTTCTGTAATAAAGTTCAGCAGTGTTTTATATAAATATGATTAGATTTAAATAAATATGATCAAATAATCACCTGAAGGAAATAAATGTTGCGTTTCCTAAAGGGATGGCAATTGTTTTTTTTGTTGTTGTTTTTTTTTTTTTTTTTGGGTAAGGCCACAACCATTGCATTATTGAACTATTCACTGATGTCTTAAATGTTGAGACATAAAAGTATTGTGTATGCAATGTATTTGTTACTGTAAGGCATTGTTCTTACAGGTTTACACTGATTCACTACATGTGTGTATTAATAGGTATGGAGTGAAGTAAACCAAGCTGTCCTGGACTATGAGAACCGAGAGTCGACGCCCAAACTGGCGAAGCTCCTAAAACTTCTGTTGTGGGCTCAGAATGAACTGGACCAGAAGAAGGTCAAGTACCCTAAAATGACTGATCTGAGCAAGGGCACTATCGAGGACCCCAAATAAAGAGGCGCACGAGAGCTGCTCAGTGTTAACATTGTGTGGGAAATAAAATGGACATTTTTTTCCTCCCCTTTCTCTATTTATATTCAGTCAGTGACTGATTCTTTTTTTTCCCCTGTTTAGCATACTTATAATTGCTATTGCTTATCAGAGACTTTTTTGCATTAAATGGGTTGTGCAAATGGGAATGTTTATATCTTAAATCTAAATGGCCAAAACAGGAACACTTTTGAACATGGAGACAAATGTGATGATTTTGTTACCTGTGTATTTAGCACAGTGAATTGAATCAACTTTTAGCCATTGTTTTGAACAGAATTGCTGTTCTGTGTACTTTGTCAACAAATATTCAGAAATATTACTGGTCAAAGATAATATTATTATGATTATTTTTTAAAGTAGATTATGCTCTGGACCTAAAGGCAGATCATCCTAACACACCGGTTAAGTGTAACCTTCAGGTTTTTCTACCTCATCTGTGGATCTCTGTCCACTCGAGTGTGAATCATTTCAACAGGACAGATCAAATGGATGATGGATCTTTTGTTTCTGTAACTTTATTAGACTGTAATGGGGGGGTACATTTTGTAAGTGTATTAAGAGAGTATTATGGGGGGATCAATCATCTGCTCTGTGAATATTTCTCATTTCATTATGTCTTTTATTATCCCTGCTCACATTGTATGATTTATAGAGTTCAATAAGTGAGATCTCAAATGCAAGTCAGATGCTTTACATAGGTATTAAATACTTTTTTGTTTTTTGTAAAGTCCTTGCATATTCCTCTTTATTGTTTTGACTGTTCGAGCCTATAGGGCAGGGCATGCAGATGTACACCACGTTCATTACGTTACTACAGTGAGCAAAGCGCCACAGCTGGTTTGTATAATGCTCGTCATCATGGAGGAACAGGACACACAAGAACCCAGATGCCACCGATTACATCCAGCACTGCTCTGTTATTTGCTTTAATACACATCAGTGTGTTCTCTGTGCGCTGTCGTAAAAGGAGGGAGGTGCTCCTGTGTTGAACGCGGTTTATTTCAGATCTTGGCGTCTTTAAGTCGCAGTTCAGGCGTGAACCGGGTCGATCCGGGAAACCTACAGTGAGAGATTTAACCCATAACGATGTAAACGTACAGTGATTCGTTTCTCAGAGCTGCTGTTTTGGTAAAAAAAAAAAAAAAAAAAGGGGCTGAGTCATATTACTTCCTGGTTGAAGCACACTGAGGGGCTGGAGTGACTGCGTGGCTAAAAGAGAGAGAAAGAGAGAAAATTGCTGACACGTGGATTAGCAATAATCAGGAAGAGCGAGAATTACGCGTTGGGCATCTCAGGCGGCAAAGCGAAACTACCGAAGTGTGTTTCTGTGGTCCAGGACTCGAGAGAGGCTGAGTAGCCATTCAGAGACGATGTTACTGCGATATAAGAGCGAGCCAGAGACCACTTTAACACCGTTTTGTCTCCTCGCACTGAAGAACTAAACTCAGCAGAACTCAGGAAGGAAGGCACAGAAAAGCAAGGGCAACTTCTTTGTTGAATGGCAATTCTACAAAAACATGGCAAGAACTCCAGTCCAGACCTGGCCAGTGTTAAAGACAGTCCGGCGGATAATTTCGAAGGAGTTGGACATCAGAAAAAGTGGCCGGAGTCAAGTCAGAACTGGTCCAGGTGAGAGAGAGAGAGAGAGAGAGAGCGAGCGAGCGCGAGCGTTGTGAGTCTGTGACTGAATCCCAATTTGGTATTTTTCTCCCTACTTAGGTTCACTGGATAGGGTTTGAAATGAACACTCGGACACCTTTCATGTAGTACATTATGTCTCGAGCCGTTTGGGATTGTATCTGGTTCTGCTCTGATGAGAAAGAGATGGATGGACCTGTGGTTTATCAGCGACTCCTTACCACGCACACTTTAACAAATAAACAAACACAGCATTCTTTTATATATATATATATATATATATATATATATATATATATATATATATATATATATATATATATATATATATATTTTCAATGAATACCCGTCATTTCAAACGAAACATAAGTGAAATGTCGAGTGCTGTTTATTCAAGAGTTTTCCGTCTTGTCTAAAGTCTAATTCTAACTCCCACACAAACTAGTTAGCATGTTGTTAAACGAGTAAAGTGATGTAGCAGCATGTCATTCATGTCTGTCAGGCGGTTTAGTAGTACATGACTCCCACAACACTAAATTTGGGGTGAAACACAGTCTAGAGTATCATTTTAGTAAACAAAAATGTGTAATAGTATAGATGTAGTTGTATGAGATGGATGGAATCTATCTATCTATCTATCTATCTATCTCTCTCTCTCTCTCTCTCTCTCTCTCTCTCTCTCTCTCTCTATATATATATATATATATATATATATATATATATATATATATATATATATATATATATATATAAAATCTCCATCCATATGGTCAGATGCTTACATATAGTGAAGCTGAAACCTGCCTGAAAGTAAATTTGTCTCAAAAATAAAAATTAAACAACAAAATCATCCACATGTGAATTTTGGTTCATATGCTGCTGTTAGGAGCAGAGCATTTTCATCAGGGGGATAAAATATATAAAATTGCAATACCATGATTAGTTGAACCCTTTTATCATGATGTATAAAGATGCAATCACAATACCGCATTTAAGAATGACTGCACGCTAACTGCGTTTTAATCTGAAAAGAAGCCGTGGCAGGAATCGCGTTCGAGACTTGTATTTATCATCATAAACCTTCGCTTCTAGTGTGCTCGTGAGTTTCTCATTCGTCCGTCTTCAGCAAATTACTTTATCCTGGTGGATTTGTTGAGGAGTCTCGCTTGGAAACCCTGGATGTGGGGAAGGAACACAGCTGGGTTGGTTGCATCATCACAGGGCGTGGTATACAAATACAGTACGTTCACACCAAAGGTGTAGTTTAAGAAATGCGTGCAAAGGTTAATATCTATTAATATTGGTTGTCTTGTGTACCATTGATTATCAGAGCAGATCCTCATCCTGTTCTCTCTGTTCAGGCCAGTAGCACGGATATGGACAGTGGTGCTGCTGTTGGGAACATGTCTGCTGTACTGCGCCCGTGTGGCCATGCCCATCTGTGCCGTGAGTATGGCAGAGCGCTTCAGCTGGTCCAAGAGGGAGTCAGGCATGGTGCTGGGCAGCTTCTTCTGGGGTTACTGCTTCACTCAGGTCCTCGGTGGCTACATCAGTGACAGGTCAGCACACTGGATAGTCGTGTTTGTCGCTCATCTAGTCACACGTCACATGTTTGAAAAAGAACTAGTTGGTCTTTGAGGTGAATGTGACATAATATGACAGGGTATTGTTCTGTCTCATAGCTGGGTGACACTTTAGCCATGATGTCAGCCTGCTTTACATGTTCATGCAAAACAGTGTCATGGCAAGAGTAAACAAGTGATCTATTGTAAAATAACTATTTGCAAAAAGGTCTTGTGTCACTTCACCAATCGGATTTCTTGGGAATAAATGACTGCTTGTTTATTTTTCATAACAGTTGGCTGAACACTTACACAGATTTTGTCGAGGCTCTATAAACAAAGGTAAATATAGGCTGGCTCAACCGGATAGATCTAATCTTGTTGTTTCATGTCGCATCAGTCATTTTTACAGTGCATAGTTATCAGTCAGGCCTTCAGTAGGGTTCCAGTTCCAGTCATTTCACGTTATACAGTGCGTGGCGGTTGTAGCCTTCCATTTCATACTAACTCACTAAAAACTCTGCTTGGCTCCTTGAAAAGACTACCTCGAAAAGTCTTCAGTAAATCTGTATTCATGGCTCTTGTTTGTGTTGTAAATAGGGTGGGAGGAGAAAAAGTGATGTTGCTCTCTGCTGCGGCATGGGGAGCCATGACAGCATTCACGCCCATCCTGGCCCACTTCTGCTCGCAGCCCATCGTCTCCATGACCGTGTCCCGCTTCCTCATGGGTCTCCTGCAGGGTGAGTGACGGGTCAAGAGCTCCAGGGAGTCGCTCATTAGGTCGTCATCCCAATGCGGTCTTTTACACTCTTTAATAATCGTATTAATCATCTCCATTTCTTCAGCCAAAGCTGGAAATCTGATCTGGCTTCACAAAGCCATCGAGGTGCTGTGGCTTTAAAATTGCCCTCAGCTGAACACAGGGTTTGTTTGTGATGTCTATTATCAGAAACATAACTTGGCCACAGATTAGAAAAGAAATCTGGAAAGCAATATGCGTGTGCTATGAACTGTTTGACAGTGAAAAGTATAACAGAAGTAAACTGCAAGGTCCTTCTAATAAAAAAAATGATTCATGATTGTCAGTGAGCAGCTGAAGATTGCCCTGCAAATGAGAAATCATTTTGTCTGTTGAAGAGGGAAGTTTGTGGAGCAGTAATGAGTGACACTGTTGAGACGCTGCACTATATCTCTCGCCTTGGGAATGCATTACGATCGTTCTCTGGCACAGAAGGAAGTAGGCATAAGATGTGTTTTATGGAATACTTTTTATGTGTTATGTCTTTAGTACCCAAGTATTGTGGTTCCAGTTGCTTGCTCACATTTGATTCATTTTTGTTGTCTGTGAACACATTTAGCATCTGAACTAGCGCACTGTTCTCAGATGCTAATGTAGACTCCTAAATCTCGGTTGTCGTTATTTCTGTCTCTTCTCCAGGTGTTCACTACCCGTCTCTGGCTAGTCTGTGCTCCCAGAAAGTGGTGGAGAGTGAGCGTGGTTTCCTCATGAGCACTGTAGGGAGTGGCTCGTATCTGGGGTGAGTCATATAGAAGCACGATGATCCTGTACTGAGCATTGTGAACAGGTTTACCAGGTGATTCCATGATTTAGCGTTTGTAATGATTATGAAACAAAGATTTAACCATTCAAAAATGTGTTAACCCATCTCAGGCATTAATTTCTTTTTTTTATTTAGTTTCTTGACAGTGGCTCTAAACTTTGCTCTTAAAATGAGTAACAGGATGGAGTCTGTTTAACACAAACAACATTAAGGGTGTTCTAATGATTTACTTAAAATAAATAATTTACCTTCAGCCTGTAATTTGGGCAACAGGGTTATACTTTCAAAGTGACCTTGTACCACCATATCATTGAAAACATGGGGAAAAAAAGAATGAGAGAACAGGTGAAGAAGAAAAACGTCTGTTCATAATGTACAGTTACATTCAAAATTATTCACCACCGTGAATTTTTTTGTAAATAAAAAATTATTTACAAAATTATTGAAACTGAAGAATAGTGGCCTTTGTGAGGCCATTTTAACTTGGGCAGAAATCGAAACAGTTTATTATTCTTCAGTGTGTTGTACACAAGTTGGTTGAAAATGTTAGATATTAAAGAGGGCCCAGTGTATTGAACAGAAAACTGTGTGTGTGTGCACGATCAGGACGTTGGTGATTGGAGGAATAGGCTCACTCATGCTGGACCTGTACGGCTGGGAGAGTGTGTTCTACATCTCGGGCCTCCTGTCGGTGCTCTGGGCCTACTGTATATGGAAATACCTGCTCAAGGGTGAAGGTAAGATTCGACTACTCTTGGTACACATGCTACACCAAACTGGATAATGAGTTACATGGATTTAGCAGCTTCAGGCCGTGGCAGCTTAGTGGTTATGGTATTGGTCTGAGGTACTGATCAGTTGTATCCTCTCTGAATTGTAAGGTGCTTTGGATAAAAGCGTCAACCATATGAGGTAAATATAAAAATGTCCACCTTAAATAACAGGTTGTTATTTAACGACGTCATGTGGATGTACTACACAATTACCGTGCTGTGAAAAAGCATTCGCATACTAAATTGTTTCAGAAATTAAAACAAAGGCAACCCGAGTAAACACAAAATACAGCTTTTCAATGATAGTTATTTATTGAAGGACAATGTTATCCAATACCAACTAGACCTGTGTCAAAATGTATTTGCCCCAAATCTATGAAACTGCATTCATAATAGGGTTCAGCTGGACTAGACGCAACCAGGCCTGATTACTGTAAACCCTATTCAATCAAATGAACACTTAAATAGAACTTTTTCAACAGCATGAAGTTCGTTAAAAGATCTTACCCAGTAACACACACTGTCAAAAATTGAAAGAAATGATGAGGAAGAAGGTGATTGAAATACATCTTTCTGGGAAGGGTTACAAAGCTATTTAAAAGGCTGGGGAACCACAAAGAACCACAGTAAGAGCTATTATATCCAAATGGAAAACCTCAGCACAGTAGTGAACCTTCCCAGAAGTGGCCGACTTTCCAAAATTCATCCAAGAGCACAACAGCTACTCATCCAGCAAGTCACAAAAGAACCAAGGACAACATTGAAGGACCTACAGGCCTCTCTTGCATCAATAAAGGTCACTGTTCATGACTCCACTATCAGAAAGACACGGCAAAAATGGCATCCATGGAAGAGTGATGAAGCAAAAACCACTGCCAATCCAGAAGAACATTAAGGTAGGGCTGGGCGATATCGGGGAAAAAAAATCTTTTTTTTTTTTTTTTTTTTTCAACTTTATGAACAATTGTCGATTTTGAAAAATTATGCAATTTATTTATAAAGAATGGGCATTCTATAGCAAATAGTGCAAACAATGGTTCTTATTTAAAAAAGGATATTTGCACGTTATTTGCAGTATTTTACACCCTTCTTTCTCGACAGAGTAAATGGGGACCAGGTCTTTCATGACCTCAAATGCCACCGCAACTGAAAAGTCAACTATTCTCATATAAGAGTTCCTTCCTTCAAATTAGCACGGCTGAGCACGACATCAGAAATAAGTTATACTCTATATACAAGTATTAACTTTTGATTAATCCACATACAGACGTATTTGTTTAAATCTAAAAAAAAACTGATCAGTTTGCTGTTTGAGAACATTGATGATCCTCAAACCTTTTGGGAGAATGTTCTGTGGATTGATGAGTCGAAAGTGGAACTGTTTGGAAGACGGGGGTTCCATTACATCTGGTGTAAACTAAACACAGAATTCGACAAAAAGAACATCATGCCTACGGTCAAGCATGGTGGTGGAAGTGTGATGGTGTGGGGATGCTTTGCTGCTTCAGGGCCTGGGCAATTTGCAATAATTGAGGGGAAACATGAACTCTGCTCTGTAGCAGAAAATCCTAAAAGAGGATTTCCGGTCTTCAGTCCATAAGTTGAAACTCAAGTGCACCTGGATTATGTAGCAAGACAATGATCCAAAGCATAGGAGTAAATCCTAGTCCTAGAAGTAAGTGAAAGACGGATCTCCAGTTATCGAAAGCGTTTGGTTGCAGTTATAAGTTTAAGGGAGCAATTAATTTTTCCACATTGGTAATGAGTATTGGATAACTTTTAAAATTTTTTTCCTTCAACAACAAAAAAAAAACTATATTGTGTGTTTACTGAGGTTGCCTTTGTTCTATGTTGTATTTTGTTTGAAGATACACACAAAAACAGACAAAATCTTGACTGGGGCAAATACACAGTCCTGTATATTCTTCATGCCTGACAGTGGGATTACAGTATGGTGACTAAAACTACTAAAGAAGTAAACTAGACTACATCTATAATGCTGCTGTAGAGCTATAACAAACATTCTGACATAGAAAAAGCCTAAAGCAACAAAATGTTTTTTTTTTTTTTTTTTAATATAAAGACTGTCAGTTTTTATAACAAATCATTAGAATTTTTCCTTAAAGGAATTCTTTTTCGCCTTTGAATATTAACGTGTGTGTTTTATGCTGCTACAAACAGAATAAATATTAGCCTCAGAGCTACACCATGAATTCATATGCATATATCATTGAACATGGTGTTTTTTGCTAAGCAAAAAAAAAACCTCCAAAAAGAATGAGAGTGCAACTTTTAAAAGAAACTTTAATTCTGAATTGTTAATTTATTTACAGCTGGGTTGGTGGCTTTCTGTTAACTACACAGGCTGTAATAGAATGCTGTAGAGTTTACGTAGTGCACAACACACCGATCAGCTGTAACCTTAAAACCACATGCCTAATATTGTGTAGGTTCTATATTTATAATATTGTGTAACCAAAACAGCTCTGATCTGTCGAGGCATGGACTCCACAAGACCTCTGAAGGTGTGCTGTGGTATCTGACCCCAAGCCTTTACGTCCTGTATGTTGCGAGGTGGGACCTCTATGGATCGGACTTGCTTGTCCAACACATCCCACAGATCACAGATGCTTGATCGGATTGAATTTTGGTTAATTTGGAGGCCAAGTCAACACCTTGAACTGTCATGTTCCTCAAACCATTGCTGAACAATTTCTGTAGTGTGGCAGGGTGCATTATCCTGCTGAAAGAGGCCACTGGCATAAGGGAATACCATTGCCATGAAGGGGTGTAATTGGACTGCAGCAATGTTTAGGTAGGTCGTAGGTGTCAAAGTAACATCCACATGAATACCAGGACCCAAAGTTTCCCAGCAGAACATTTCCCAGAGCATCACACTGCCTCCGCCGGCTTGCCTTTGGTCCTGGTCAAAGTCTTTGCACTTGCAAACATTTTTCCTGCTTCCTACATCAACTTTGAGAACTGACTTTTCACTTGCTGCTCAGTATATCCCACCCCTCCACGGTGCGATTGTAACAAGATAATCAATGTTATTCACGTCACCTGTCAGTGGTTTTAATGTTATGGCTGATCATTGTATATTACAGGTAATGTAATTTTTAGGTCACATACTTATATCATAAGGCCTCTTTTATAGATCAATTGATTCATTTCCTAAACTATTTGGCAAAATTAAAATTGTATCAACAGACTTGCATTAGGCAACTTAAAGTAGGACATGGAATCAAACACTTGAATGTTTTTTTTTTACCTGTAGATCTATTGTATCTCCATTTGTGCGTCTTTGTTTAGATGTACCGAACCATGGAGAAGCCACTTAGAGACTACTTCATGGAGGAAGTAAACCTTTTTTTAAATAAATGTAGCTAGCAAACCAGAACAACTAGTCACAAAGGAAGTGCACTCAGTCAATGAAACGTCTGCATATGGGAGCTGGGAGGCTGAACTTTTTTATTGATCAGTTTTACTAGATATTTGTTGAACTTTTAGCCCTTTCAATTGTAAGCTCTAGGTTCCGGGTTAATGTTTGATACTGTTGTATGTGTTCAGGTCCCATCATTACACTGGAATCACTGGGCAGCGCTGGAACTCAGTCCAAACTGTCCCGCAGGAACTGGCTGCGTCTCTTCAGACAACCAGCCGTGTGGTGAGATAAGAACCTGCACGATGACTGAGAACTGAAGTGTGTCTGTGTGTGTTGTTCTTGTTGCGGTTTACTGTCAGTGAGATTCAGAGCACAGGGCCAAAGAAGGGTGTGCATGTGTGTGAGAGAGAGAGATAGATTGAGATCTTTAGTCATGTGAAAGCTAAACAAAAGCTGTAATGACATAAATAGACCACTTTGTCTATTTACTTATCACTCCGAAGCAATAAAAATCCTGTTTGCAAAGTTTACATTAGCTATGCTAACATTGTCCTTCATTAGATACAGATGGTATTTACCCATTTTGTATTAAAGACCAGAGCTGGCCAAAATACAACAGAATGATTGTTTTTAAAATATGTGGAATTATATTTGTATCAAATATGAGACATTTGGATATCATGATCTTGTGACATGACTAAGTAAAAAGTAAGCACATTTCCTTATTTGCTTTATTATTATTATTATTATTATTATTATTATTATTATTATTATTATTATTATATGTTTCATGTTATCTCAGTGTAATTTAATATGAAGGTACTTTACATTTCAGTGGAAGAGTTCATAATGATATGGTGACATTGAGTTTCTTACTCTTCTCTCTCTTTTTGTCTCTTCTGCCACCAAACCCCTGCGTGTGTGTGTTTGCTGTCTCTCAGTGCGGTCATTATTACACACCTGTGCACTGCTAGCACCTTCTTCACCCTGTTGTCGTGGCTGCCGACTTTTTTCAAGGACACCTTCCCTGATTCTAAGGTAAACATTGCTGCCCTGAGGGGAGGTATAGGTGTATCTCAGAAAATTAGAATTTCGTGGGAGAAATAAAAAAATTTTCCCCACAATTTAATTTAAAAATTATACCTTTCAAATATTCCAGATTAATTACACATAAAATGAAATATTTCAAGCCTTTTTTATTTATTTATTTATTTATTTATTATTATTTTTTTATAAATCTTGATGATTATGGCTTACATCTCATAGAAATCACAAATCCAGTATCTCAAAGTATTAGAATAAAGAATTAATATATACAGAAATGTCGACCTTCTGAAAAGTTGACAAATTTATGCACTCAATATTTGGTCTGGGTTTTAATCCTTTTGCATGGATTATTGCATCAATGCGGCATGACATGGAGGCAATCAGCCTGTGGTACTGCTGACGTGTTATGGAAGCCCAGGTTGCTGAGGTGTTATGGAAGCCCAGGTTGCTTTCATAGCAGCCTTCAGCTCATAGATTCTCTGTGGGGTTCTCATAGATTCTCTCATAGATTCTCTGTGGGGTTCAGGTCAGTCGAGTTGGATGGCCAATCAAGCACAGTAATGTCATGATCAGCAAGCCAGTTACTAGTAGTTTTGGCACTGTGAGCAGGTGACAAGTCCTGCTGGAAAAGGAAACAGCAGCTCCATAAAGCTCATGAGAAAACACAGTGGACCAACACCAGCAGATGACATGTCACCCCAAAATTGGATTGTGTCTCTCCACTCTTCCTCCAGACTCTGGGACCTTGATTTCCAAATGAAATAGAATATATGAAAGTTTTACATAGAATATATGAAAGTTCTACATTTGAATTAAATTATGGAAATAAAAGTGAACTTTTTCCACGATATTAAAATTTGAGATGTACCTGTAAACATGTTTTGTGTGGTAATAGTGTTTTATTTCGTTCCTTGTTGTCCAAGTAATGGCCCCCTGTCCCACAATGAATGGGGAAATTCCATTTAAAATGTACGTTTTACAGTATATATTACAAAATGCATTACAGTCTATATTACATGCATTACTGTCATACAAGCCCCTTTCCCTTTTTTTTTTTTTTTTTGGCGACTGAATCCCTCCACTGTCTGATTTCAAAGAAAAACAAAAACACAGTTGACTAAAATACCCCGTGAATTCGTGTTATTTTAAATCTGCTATCTGCTCATGTCGGGTATGTGCATGCAAAATACTACATAATTGTATATTGCCATTTTATCCATAAACAGGACATTAGAAACCTAACCCAGGACAGTGAGCTCTGAACTATGGAAGTCCTAAATTACTTATTTATTTATTCCCCCCCCCCCCTTTTTTTTTTTTTTTTTTTTTGGGTGATCTCGACATAACAAAAAGCTGTTCTCTCAGAGCGCAATTTTATCACGAGAAAATCTTGCGTCTTGTGAATGGCTCTGGTGTGGCATACACGCTGGTGTAATCGCCATCATAAATGTAATAATTACTCACTGTAGAGATGGCTTTATCCTCACATTAAGAGAGTGGGGTGTCCCCTTTTCATGCGTCGGACACTAACGTGGAAGTTTTCAGTCATTGATAGACATAGAGCTTTTTCAGCTTGAGTGAGTCCTCTGATCAAAGTAAAAACGAATTGGTTCATCCATGATTCTGCGGGATTGCTCTGAGCTTTTGCTACCTCCAGAACAATTAAAAAAAAAAAAAAAAAAAAAAAAAAAAAAAAGTTAGGTCAAGTACACAGAAAAACTAAGTTGTGATCACGAGAAAACAAGAAAGAAAGGAAAAAATAATGCATGGCCACTTGGGGCTTCTGTCCTAAATGGATATTGTCGAATAATTAAGGAATAGAGCATGACAGTGCATTTACAGAAAATTAGTCAGTGATGAAATTCATTATTTTTCTATTTCACAGCACATGCTTTATTCCTCTCTGCCAATGATTACAGTTATTGATTTTATTAATTAACAGCACATACTTTTTGTGTGTTTTATAGTTGCATTTAATTTGGTGGAAAGACCATGATTGCAGTCATTTCTTCCCTTTCTCTTGAAGTTAACATAATGGTGAAAAAACACAGAGCCCTCAAAAGCACAAATTCCTCTGTCCTCAAGATTTTGCTATGGTAGAAACCACACGAGCAGCTTTACGTCTGACCGTTATAGTTATAGAGCACTGACAACTCATTCCATGAATATTAAATAAATATTTTGTTACTGAAGGATTCACCATTTGTATTTTTTTTCAGGGTTATTTATTTATTTATTTTAACAAATCAGTTTGTAATAGTAGGCTATTATATTAGGCCAGAGCCATATCAGAGCCATATCTCCCTGCAGTTCTCGCCTGGTTTCCAACTGAAGCTAAGCAGTATGTGAATGGGAGACCTCCTGGGGAAAACCTAAGCTGGAAGTGGTATTAGTGAGGCCAGCAGGGGGCGCTCACCATATGGTCCGTGTGGAGCCTAATGCCCCAGTATAGTGACGGGTACACTACTGTAAGATAGTGACGGGTACACTATACTGTACCCTAACCCCGACCCCCCCCCCCCCCCCCCCCGAAACACTGTAAAGCGCATAGTCTGCAGGACAGGTTTAAATCGGGGTCATGTTTCTTTCTATTATGTTTATGAAACGTAAAGAAACATCATCGCTTGTGGCTATAGGTTGTCTTTTCTCTATTCCAAACATAATTGAAACATTATATTACAATTTATGGACATTTGAACATTTAGCTAAATAATGTTTCTGTCATTCAGTGTTGAAATGCATGCAGAGGTACTAATGTACTCCTAGCAAAATTATGTAAATGACTGATTTGCTACCGCAAAAATCATGACCATAACCTCATCATTTACGACAGGTTTTAAGGATTGTGGCAAAGTTACAGTTCCACTCGTTACTGTGTTCGACAACAGAACACAGTTAGTAATAGGTCTTATCCATTATTCTTGATTTTAGGATGATTAAAGTAAAGCTGTAAAAGTATGTTCCTTGACTGTGTATAATTATATGAAAGCATACGATTGTGGAATTTATTAATCAGATATAATCATTGGAATCGGCTCAATTAGTTTATTTTGTTGGCAAGCTTCCCTTTAACTTAAAGAAAAAAAAAGACGATTTGGCAGGTGCTACTTAAGTGCATTTTATATAAGATTCCAGCAGAGGGTGCTGTCACATCACTGCTTATAATTGAGCTCATACTAATGTTGCATGTTAGTTATATGATTCAGAGAGTTGAAGCAAGTGGTGTGTGTATTCTTAAGATTCAGCAGAAGCTAAGCTTCCCAGCTCAGCTTAGTTTCCCTATGACTAGTTTTAATGCTGCTCTGATCTCTGTCACATCGAGTCCCATTGATTTCTGTCTAGACTAAGACTTGTACAAATGTGTGTGTCTACAGGGTTGGATATTTAATGTGATCCCGTGGCTTGTGGCTATTCCCTCCTCACTGTTCAGTGGCTGTCTGTCCGATCACCTCATCAGCCAGGGTATGAAGCTGTACACACGTACACTTGCACGCACGTCACTTAAAGCCATGTAAAGAGTAGACGATCAACATTGTCTCTCTGATTAATTCTTTCTGAGCTGTGACAGTAACTTGGCTTGTAATTAGCTCTACATATACAACAGAAGTTGTCTAGCCGTCACTGAGACTTTTCATTAATGTTAGGGTGTTGATTTTTACTGTGTCTTTTACTGTGCTGTAAATGTCTCATAAACCTTTCTCAGTCTGTAGAATATAACTCTCTGACTTCTGTGCATACTGTTCTGGGTTTTATTTATTTCTTTTTTGTCAGGAACTTGTCTCACACTGTTGTGTAATCTTGTGTACTGTTATGTGTTGCACCATGGTCCTTGAGAAACAAAATATTTTTCCAATGTACAGTTGTGGTCATAAGTTTACACGTGCCTTGCAGAATCTGCAAAATGTTACCTTTTTTTTTTTAAAAAATTATTAACATAAAAATTGCATTTTGTTTTATGTTTAATACTGCACTGAATAAGCTATTTCACATAACTGTTTACATATAGTCACACCATAATAACTGCATTCATACAAATGAACCAGTTCAAAAGTTTATATGCTTGTGTGTCATTACCTGGATGATCAATGACTGTTTTTATGTTTTGTGAGAGTTGTTCATGAGTCCCTTGTTTGTAATGAGCAGTTAAACTGCCTACTGTTCTTCAGAAAAATCCTCCACGTCCTGCACTTTTTATTTTCAGCATCTTCTGCATATTTGACCCCTTTCCAACAGTGACTATATGATTTTGAGTGAGGGCAATTGAGGGACTCGTACGCAACATTTACAAAAGGTGCAAACATGCACTGATGCTCTAAAAGGCAACACGACAATGCATTAACAGCCTGGGGGGAACAGGATGATCGGTGTAAATTATTTTGTCTTCTGGGAAACATGTAAATATCTTATGTAGCTTCTGAAGGGTAGTACTAAATGGGGGGGGGGGGGGTTAAACAAAATAACAATTTACTGCAATTTTCATGATTCCTTTTATTTGTTTAAAAAAAATTAACATATTTTTGCAGATTCTGCAAGAGGATTGACAATAAAAATCCACTTGACGAGTTTATCTCTTTATTTTTTGTAGGGTTTGACATTGCTTCAGTGAGAAAGTTAATGCAGGTAGGTTTCACACGTTCTTGTGTATGGACTTATGAAATAGTGCAGAGGTGTTTTCCTAATATTTGTATCTTTTAACTCTCTCTCGCCATCTTTCTCTCTCTCTCTCTCTCTCTCTCTCTCTCTCTCTCTCTCTCTCTCTCTCTCTCTCTCAGTTCTTTTCCATGGGTGTATCCAGTGTGTTCACGCTATTACTGTGTGGCACCAGTACGTTCCCCATGGCTGTGGCCTTTGTGTCTGCTGCTATGGGCCTGACCACGTTCAGTCACAGGTAACAGTACTCTTTGTGCTGTTAGTCGAATTCAGGGTTGAGTTAGGCGCTAATACCGTCATTGTACACATCATTTATACTCTCAGTTGCGCCTGCGAGGTGAAAGCTTACTGAAAACAAAAATGGTTCCCAGTTGTGTGGCATTTTGACCATTTTTCTTGTGCAATATCGACTTGAGTAAGGAGCAGTATTAAGTCCAGTGTCAGTTTCTTAATACAACCACAATATGTCACACTAAAATGTATGTTTAGGCTATTAATACACAGCAGATACATTGAGGCTAGTATTAAATGCATAAATATGACCTTAAGTAAATAGTATTGTCCACAACGTTATTTACGAGGAGATATAGCATCCTAATCAGAGACATTGTTTATCTTGGAGACAATTTTATATGGATTAAAAAAAATTAATAAACTTGCAGCAGATGAGTGCTCAGTCTGCTTATGCTTCAAACATTTTCTTTAGAGGAGAGTGCATCAGTTAACCAAAACATTCAAATCATTTTATTCATTTGAGAACTCTCACCCACACATTGTGGACACAATGAACTGTTTGAGCAGAATACAATGCAAAATTGTTATTGTTAAATTAAACCAAATGTGTTTGCCATCCTTTCATTCATGTAGCTTGTATCAGAAGATTAGAATTTTTTATTTTTTTAATTTCCTCTTGCTTTTATGCTGCATCTGTCCCCTGAGATTCTTTTTCATGCTTAAAGGCAAGTGCTTGTGTTTTAAAGGTGCTATTAAAAACGTTCTTGGATGCCTTTCAAGAAAAATTTGCCTCAGAGGCACGAACCACACACAGTTGATTTGCACGTGCCCAGACAATCGAACTCATCAGTTGCATAACTCGACTCTGAATACAAATACCTTTTTTCCCACCTAAATAAAAGATGCCAACTCTGACTATGTTCCATAGTGCCTATTAGAGGAGTATTTTACTGTCTAAAGTATACATGACTGAGTATTCTTCTGTCTCTGCAGTGGCGTATCTGTTAATGTTCAGGATCTTGCCCCATCCTGTGCTGGCGCTCTGTTTGGTATGTGCTGTCCTCTTTCCTTCCATCACACACCCTACGAACTTCATGTAATAGACAGCCGATAGAAACAAGCATGTGCTGTTGTAAGTAATATGTTTGTTTGTGTTTTCTAGGTGTGATGAACACGTGCGGTGCATTTTCAGGTAATCTTTCAGGCATTTGAAAACTCATGTCATTTATACGTTGGGGGATAAGTTAAAAGGCTGTATGAAAAATGGAAAGAAATGTATCCATATATAAACCTTTTGCAGTAGAAATCATTTGGAATAATACGATTAAAATGACTGGGGCATGGTGGTTCAGTGGTTAGCACGTTTGCCTTGCATCTCTAGGGTTGTGGATTCAAATTCGACCTGTGTGTGCAGGGTTTGCATATTCTCCTCGTGCTTCAGGGGTTTCCTGCGGGTATTCTGGGTTCCTCCCCCAGTCCAACGACGTGCGTGTCAGCTGATTGGCATTCCCAAATTGTCTGTAGCATGTGAATGGGTGTGCAATTGTGCCTTGCGATTGGTTTGCCCGTTGTCCAGGGTGTCTCCCGCCTTGTGCCCTGAGTTCCCTGGGATAGGCTCTATGCTTCCCCATGACCCTGTGTAGGATAAACGGTACAGAAAATGGATGGAAGGACGGAAGAGTATTGAAGTTATTTAAAAGCATATTAAAATGGTTTAGGTGGTATTCCACATGATTGGACTATTTATATACACTTTGAGCTAACAAAACAATCTATTGGCTGTTAATTGTATAGTTTTATAGCTGTATATTTTTGGGGGATGGCTTCAGGTGAACAGGATTAGTTCTTTATAATAATTGCTCTGAAAAATATTGTTTTCAAATATTTCTTCATTCAAAACACAGTCAAAGCTGATTTCAACTCTTCATTTTTGGTACTTCACTAGAAAGAACATCATTCCGAATTTCCTATTTGATAGTGTAACTGTTAGTGCATGTACAGTGGGGGAAATAAGTATTGAACATTTTTTTTCAGTAAATATATTTCCAATGAATCTATTCACATGAAATTTTCACCAGACATCAGTATTAACTCAAGAAATCCAGATATATAAAGAATTCACAACATTTAAAGTCCATAAATGAAGTTATGTGTAATACAGTGGAATGACACCAGAAAAAAGTATTAAACAAGCTAAGAAAAAGCAGTTCTCCAACGCAAGGTAAGGCAAGGAACCAGCTGAAATCTGTAAGTAATTATACACCCTATCTGTGCAAATTAATATCAGCTGGGTTAGTAAATTGATGGTCTATAAAAAGGCTTTTCGTTACCAAGGTGTCACACAAGAAACATCTGAAATATACTGAAAATAAATGTTGACATGTCCAATACTTATTTCTCCTGCTGTATGTGGCACTGAGTGTAATTAGTGCTTTGTGTGTCTCAACAGGGGTGATCATGGTGTATTTCTCGGGCTATCTGATCGAGACCACAGGGTCTTGGGCATCGGTTTTCGCCCTCGTCACCGTAGTGAACCTCTTGGGATTAGGAATGTTCCTGACGTATGCAGAGGCACGCAGGGTCGACATCGAAGCCATGAAGGGACGCTATCACAACATACACATCTGAACAAACAGAAAGGAAAACTGTTGTAATGGATGTGTTGTGCAGACTGGGACACTACAGAATTTTCAAGGATAGTCTGCACTATAATTTCCATACCTGCTGTCATGACTTCGGAGGGATCTGTGGCAGCATTGGCTTTACCGGTTCGGAACCCAGCTACACCAGTATTTCAGTATTAGCTTTTCTTCCAAAGTGTTTTGCACTTAGGATGGGACAAGTTACTGAGAATATGAAGATTGTTGGCTATAGTAGTGTAGTCTATTATAAATTAAAGTAATATAGTAAAAACTGAAAATGATATCTAATGACTGCACGTTTTGTTGAGCTTGACAAAACTCAGGCATCATCATCATTGTGATCATTAATATTATTGTCCGTGGAGGCCCCCCCCCCCCCCCCCCCCATTGCTCTAGTTTACCATTTTACTCTAGTTTCATTTAATTCAATGGATGAAGCCTAAATGCCAAATATTATCAAAGTTATTTAGAATGTTTCAATTCATATCACATTATGAATATTGCATGATGTCCAGCCCCTAAATCATTCCCACGTTTCACGACACACATCTCATGCTTTCATTCTTTTGTTCTTTGATCAAGTACTGTACCAAAGCCTTTACAAGCTGCTTTTGCAAAGTAGTTGATGTTTCCAGCAAAGTTGAGCACTTTTTTGATAAGGTATAATGTTTCTAGGAAAGAAGTAGCTCTCTAGCTTTACAGCACTGTTTGGATAGAGGGACAGTTCCACTAGGACTGGAAGTGATGTTACAGTTAAACCCTTAAGTGACAAAAAGTGCACAGTCTGTTTGGATGTTTTAAAGAGCATCCTTTAAGTTTACTGTTATTGTTAACCATAAGAGTAAAGATCATTTATATTTTACAAGTATTTATTTGACACTATCATCCGAAGTGCTTTTAAGTGTAGGCAGAGTACAATCCATGTACAGAGCTGAACACTTGTCCCGTGAAGTGTCTTGGTCAAGGAGCCAACGGTGGAATTCTGGGAATTTAAACTCTCAAACATTTGGCCACTAGCACAGAGCCACCATTTCCCACCGTCACTGTTAAATGTGCATTTGTTTGTTGGTAGGAAAGTAAGTCTCCCCAGTATGGACAAAATCGATTTGAAAAATCTTTATTGTAAGAACTGTGAATGTAACTTAGTATGTATATTTAATATACATATAATATATAATATCTGAAGAATTGTAAAAGGAATTGCTTCTATCTACATGTGTCTGATCATTTTACTTTAAAATATCAGACACGGTAATTGAAGTTCCTGACAATTCGAAGACATGAAGATGATTTCTTAACTGCACCAACACCATTTTTAAATTGTTGTAGCTTGTTCATTATATACTTTATATATACTACCTAAATATGTAGTTATATTTTCCCCCTGCTTTCTTTAAATTTTCAACCAAGTCTAAACAAGGAAATTTTCCTGTGGAGCTTTAGTTACCATATGTAGCTGTTTTAGGATGAAATATCACAAAGTAGCTTGAAGCTGTTGATTTGTTCAGTTACTCGAGGTCTGTAGTGAGATTATGGCAGCGTTTTTTTTCTTCTTCTTTTTTTAGCATATGCTCGTCTTATGTGGAAAAAACACCTTAACAGCAACTTTTGCTTAGTTTCTTGGTCAAAAAGCCTGAATGAATGATTTAAAGGGAGAGTTAATTAGATGCGTTGAATCTTACTGCATCATGCTTATCTCACTAAGCTGATTCCCACCAAGAAATTTTTTTTTTTCAGTATTGTTTATTGCAGCTGACAAGACCGTGCAGAAAAAACAAACAAACAAACAAAAAAAAACGACATTCACAAAGGATTTACAAATGCAGTCTGTTGTTGTTAATTTCTTATACATAGTCCAGAAATATGTATGAGTAGTAGTAGTAGTAGTAGTAGTAGTAGTAGTAGTAGTAATAGTAATAGTAATAGTAATAGTAGTAATAATAATAATAATAATAATAATAATAATAATAATCTATACATACAACTAGTTCAGCTAACCTACTTAAGGTGTAATTTACTGCCATATAATTTGTCATTTGTCTTGTACTGTGTTTTATAACTGCTTATGTTAAACGTTGGCATTATGATTGGAGTTCAAAATAATATTTTACCCGTCACCTGTAAAACACTGAGTACTTGCATTGTTTATCTCACACGTTGAATTCGCGGTCATATTCTGTGAAAATATGATGGGCCATACGATGCTGATTCATATCATCCTGACTATTCACAGGCAGTTTTCTGGAAGTAGAAAATAGAGATTATCTTTGAACTATGAAAAATTAAAATGCCTGAAAAGAGATATAGAAATGCAATATTCTCCTGCTTTAGAAAACGTGCTGTTTGTAAACCTTTTGTTCAAAAATAAAACTATATTTTATCAAAGTGTAAGGATTATTTTTCAGCATGATTTCATCACAGAGGTCCAATCCTAAACCAAAGCATAGGAAATATAGGCCAAAGAAGTGTAATGTCCAATATTTAACACATGGAGGCAGTAGAGGGCTATTTTTAATAGATGAACGGTTCATTAAAAGTTCAGCTACATATAAAAGCTCAAAGTTGAAAAGTTATTATAGAAAACATGCATTCAGCCAATCACGTCCTGGCCCATGTATGATGTCACCTCACTCAGATCAGAACCTTCATATCACATGCAGCACTCACCCCATACCATAATGTAGTATCAATATGAGCATGAACGGACATGCAGGTCTCTCTCCCCCTCTCTGGACGTATGTTGTGGCACCATATGGCAGACTGCTGTGTGCCATGCTGGTGAGCTGGCAGCGGGTTTAGGTGCCACAGGCCAGGCGTCAGTCACCCCTCTCATGGGACCTGATCAGGTTAGTGAAGAGACAGATGGCCTTGCCCGTTACCGTAACGCTGGGCAGGGGGAGGTGAGATCAGCATCCCAGGGTGAAGTGGAGTGAGCAAACCTATGTCATAACCCAAGATGAGCAGCACTGACTGGCACCAGGACCAGATTCTGACCTATGTATGAATCTAGGGTATATTAACTATATCTTTGAACAGGGCAGTGGTAGCTCAGTGGTTAAGACATTGGACTATTGATCAAAAGGTCATGAGTTTACATCCAATCAAGCGGCCACTTCTGGGCCCTTGATCAAGGCCCTTAACCCTCAACTGCTCAGTTGAGTGTGTGTGTGTGTGTGTGTGTATATATAAATATAAATATATGTATATATATATATATATGTATATATATATATATATATATATATATATATATATATATATATATATATATATGAGAGAGAGAGATAAATGTAAGTCACTCTGCATAAGGACATCTGCCCAATGCCATAAAAATAAATAAATGAACTGGGTCTATTTTTATATTATAATCAATCACTGGCCTTTTCTGTGGTAAACCCATATAAAAACCAACTATTTTTGTTGAAGTTTTCCTCTTATAACAGCTACTGCATAGCACACAGGAATCCTAATAATCCTTTAAGAGTAATTAAAGCTGCATTGTGTGGAAGTTTCAGTAGCATGACCTAGCTAATCACTAAACACAAAATAACTGATAAAAAAAATAAGGTCAGTTTGAAATTGATGGCTGCAACTCGTCTCAGAAAAGGCTGGGAAAGTTAATGTTACTAAAAAGAAACATCTGGAGGAACATTTTGCAACTAATTAGGTTAATTGGCAACCGTTCAGTAACATGATTGGATATAAAAAGAGTATCTTAGACAGGCAGAGTCTCTCAGAAGTAAAGATGGGATGTAATCTGGATTGAAGCTTATGTTTCTCTAAAACCTATATATACCTTTCAGCATTGATGGTGCCTTTCCAGATGTGCAATTCCATAGACACTAATGCACACCATACCATCAGAGATGCAGGCTTTTGAACTGAGCGCTGATAAAAAAGCCAGATGGTCCCTCTCCTCTTTAGTTTAGAGGATGGGGCGTCCATGGTTTCCAAAAAGATTTCAAATTTCGATTCGTCTGACCACAGAACAGTTTTCTACTTTGCCTCAGTCCATTTTAAATGTGCTTTGCCCAGAGAAGATGGTGGCGTTTCTGGATCATTTTCACATATGGCTTCTTCAATGCATGATAGAGCTTTAACCAGCATTTGTGGATGGCACAGAGAACTGTGATCACAGACAATGAGTTCTGGAGGTGTTTCTGAGCCCATGCAGTGATTTCCATTACAGAATCATGCCTGTTTTTAATGTAGTGCTGCCTGAGGCCCAAAGATCACAGACATGCACAGAGATTTCTCCAGATTCTCTGAATCTTTTGATGATATTATGTACTGTAGATAAAGAGATATTCATAGTCTTCGCAATTTTACATTGAGGAACATTATTCTGAAATTATTACACAAATTGTAGATGCAGTTTTTCACAGATTAGTGAACCTCTGCCCATCTTTACTTCTGAAAGACTCTGCCTCTCTAAGATACTCTTTTTATATCAAATCATGTTACTGACCTTTTGCCAATTAACCTCCAGCTGTTTCGTTTTAGTAACACGTTCTTTTCAAGCCTTTTGTCCCAACTTTTTTTTTTGACGTGTTGTGGTCGTCAAATTCAAAATTACCTTAAAATGGTACATTTCCTCAGTTAAACATTTGATATGTTTTCTATGTTCTATTGTGAATAACATATGGGTTTATGAAATTTGTAAATCATTGCATTCTGCTTTTATTTACATTTTACTCAGCGTCCCACCTTTTTGGAATTGGGGTTGTAGAACACTGACTGCACCACAGGCCTCCTCATCCAAAATCAGTGCCCGACCTCACTAATGCTTTTGTGGCTGAATGGGCACATACCCCACAGCCACGCTCCAAAATCTATCAGAATGCCATCCCAGAAATTGGGGTTATAAGTCATCCCAAAGGTGTAGCCCACTTGAGTTCTTACACATAAACCTTGGCAAACCATGTTTTTTTAAACTTGCTTTGTGCACAGGGGCATTGTGATGCTTGGGCCCTTTAGTTCCAGTAAAAGGGAAATCTTAGTGCAACATCATACAAAGTCATTCTAGACAGTTGTGTGGAAACAGTTTTGGGGAAGGCCCACATAGGGTGTGATGATCAGGTGTCCACAGTGTCAGGTGACCATAACGTATCACTCGAGGGAGCAGCATGGTGGCACAGTGGAGCGCACTGCCCCCTCACATCTCCTGGGTTCAATCCTAAACTTGGGTTACTTGGCTACGGTAACTTCTCCTGAGGTGTAAATGTGTGAATGTGCGTGTGTGTGTGTGTGTGTGTGTGTGTGTGTATGTGGATGGTGCCCTGCAGTGGACTGATTTCCCATTCAGGCTGTATTCCTGCTTTGTACCAGTGTTCCCAGGATAATCTCTGGGTCCATCTCAATACTGACCAGGTATTAGGGTTAGGTATGAAGTATGAATAAATGTTTCTTGTCACACAGATTGGCAGTTCCTAGCCTCAATTTGTAGGCCTTTACGGGGTTTAAAAAAAAAATGTTTTACACCAGCTTACATGTTTTGAAGGATTTGCCTATGAATTTACAGAACTTACAGTGATAATTTCCCTAGAGTTCTGGCCCTTGATATGGATTTGGACTACAAATCTCGCAAAAGTCTAAATAAAGTCTTTCCCCTCAGTCTCCCATGTCATAGACCAGTCAAGCGTTTCTTCACCTCTTGATCTTTTATTTATCTTTGATTATCCTGAAAAGTATGTAATTACTATAGAAGAGGTCAGTATGAAGAATATGCGTATGGAGAAATCAGTGTAAAAAGGAGATCCAGAAAATATTCACTTATACACCCACTCCAATCTCTTATGTAAGTTAAGAACAGGAGGCCAGTAATAAGATGAGAAACAACAAGCAGAAATCAGCAGAAGGTGTGAAAGTATACAAGAGGGACAGAATGTTGGAAAAATATAGCAAAGAAAGGTAGGTCTTCAGCTGCCCAGAGGGCAAACAAGCTGTTGTCCACCACAACCATGTGAAGTACCACACGCTCTCACGTTCTCCTTGCCATCTTTGTCTTCTCACTATCACTATCGCTGTCTCTTTCTCTTGAGTTGACGTTAGAGGATTTGCTGTGGAAAAGAACTTCCCCAGGCCTTCCTAGTCTGATGCTATTAACGTTCAAATGATTTGACAGACAGGCGACAATGTCCAGACCTCTTGTGACACAGGTGTGTGTCTGTGTGTATAATAGAGAGAGGAGGAAGAGAGAATTTAACAGCAGTTGAGACATATTACACTCAAAAACAATAAGGCTACCATCACTGCACTGTAGAGGAGACCAGAAGACAAGTGAAGAATGATGTATAAACATTACTTTACCTCTCAAGACAGAACAGAAACATATCATATTAGGATTACGGATTTGGGTTAAACGGTGCACTATGAGCGTTTGAATTCACATCTGGTGTGGACATGCTTGCTAATTCTGAGCCTCAGACCAGCCCATACTTCTGTCACGCTCTTCATGCCAACACAAGTGATTTAATAAACAAAGCCAGAGGGCTTGCTGAAGCACACTACAGTGTAGGTCAATTTTTTTTCAAATTAAATGGATAACGTATTATGCAAATAATATATGATCATATGTGAATTCAAAGTAAATACATGTGACATCTTATGAACAATATGGTTTGACGTAAAAAATAATGTGGAGGGAAAAAAGCATGTGAAAAATGAAATCATGAAAAAAAAATCCAAACAAGCATAAATAAACCATGTAAAAATACTCCGTGTAAATTTGTTGCCTTCTATTGATGGCAGGTTATGTCTAGTGGATACCATTAAGGACTAATAATGGTAATGGTTTTAATGGTTGCTGATGGTTTGTAATGGTATTTGTAGTGGAAACCATTCAAATTTCTGTGATGGTTTCTCTTTGTTTGTTTGTTTGTTTGTTTGTTTGTTTGTTTGTTTGTTTTTAAATAAACGAATCATAATCAAAAATGTGTCAAACATAGCTTGTGTCTAAAAACCTCATTGTGTAGCCTATATTTCACAAGTGAACCATGTGATTATCCATGTGAATCACTTATCAATACTCAATCTTTAACTCGCACAGAACTAAACCATACTCTATTGTGCACAAAATGGGGAATGTTGGTTAAATTTGCTGATTTAGAAAAGGTGTCTTGTTCCTCCAGCCCAAAAGATGTGACCTTTTGAGTGTTCTGTGTATGCACACCTGGCTATGATGTGTCACATATCCTTAAATAGCCTTAAATAATATTAAAGTGGTGGCGAAGCACTTAATTAGTCGGCCAGAGAACTGCCGGAGACACAGAACCCCCACTTGCTTTATTGGTTTCCGGTGAGACAGTGCAGTAAAGAGCCTGTCAGAGGAACAGGAGTTGTGTGTGTGTGTGTGAGAGAGAGAGAGAGAGAGAGAGAGAGAGAGAGAGAGAAAGCGAGAGAGAAACAGCCCTGTTAATTACTAATTAACATCAAGCTAATGACAGTGTCAGTGTGTCACTGGCGTCTCGGCGAACGTCCTTTCTGTGTATCTGGGCGCTCTCTTGCCGACTGAGCAGCATATTAATTAAACAATCTCGTGCAACATTATGGGCCTGTTTGAAAGACTTCCTTACACATCATTTAACATTATATCCACAGTGCAAGGAATTAAATACCACATATCTTGATACAAACATCATGAGCAAGACAAACCAACACTAAGGCATGCATAAATTACTTGTGTCCTACATGTTGTTTTCTGAAAAAAAGCTATTATATATAGCCAGTTAACAATTCAGAAAGAATCAAAAATAGCTCTTCATGAACTGACTAATGATTAATGTTGCATGATAGTCTACCTTGTTGTGATTGCAATAAACGGAAGACCTGAATGGCTGAAAAAGTTTCACCGCCTGTGAGAAAAAAAGTTACAGTTAAGGCAACTTTTTAGGATTTGTTCATCTTTTCTTTTATTACAAGGTTGTCCAAAGTCCAGCCCCAGGGCCAAATGCAGCCAGTGGACAGATATTAATTGGCCTGCGGCTTCTCTCTTAGAATGTGTGACAGTTGGCCCGTTGGCCAACATGCTGCAATTTTTCCTTTCACCTGACAGTGCTAGCAGACTTAGCTAAACTGAAGAGGCTTTTTTTTTTCTTTCTGAGTACACATGCAAATCAGTTCTTCAAATGCGTGTGCAAATGCGTGTACCTTGTATGTCTCATATGTCAAGAGACATATTGCTGAATTGAATATCGAGATATTAAAAAATAAATCATAGGCACTGGGAAAAAAATATTCATAGGATGAGAGCGCAGAGAAACTGAGGCAGCTGGAAGCCATCCTGGTAAAAGGAACTTTTCATCAGAACTTCCAACCACTAAGCACATCAAAATTCGGGAATTCTTGGAAGAGTTTTTAACTAGTGGACAAATGGAAAATGTCGTTTATCCTGGAAAAAAGCCTAAATTTATGAATAGTGTCCTGGATGTCACAGCTGTCAGGATACCCTTCTGCAGATATCCCACTAAAAATAAATTCACCATTAATATTTTGTTGACTGGCCCTTGGGTATTATGATAAAGTCTAATCTGGACCCTTTAGAAAAAGTTTGGACACCCCTGCGCTATCTTTACACCAGATTTCATTTTGGTTTTAAACCCCAAATGTAAATCTTCTCTCTGTGGGCCTGCTGATCACGAATTATTTGTTCTCTCCTGCTTTACACACACACACACACACACACACACACACACACACACACACACACACACACACACACACACACACACACACACACACACACACACACACACACAAGCAAGGCCAGATATGTTGATTTCCATCAATTAAACTCAGTCAGCTGTTGGCCTCCTGCTAAGCATATGGCCAGTGTTAAAGATACAGTCCTGTGGCTCAGGCAGAGAACGGGGCACCGTTTTAATGGACCCCTCCGGGACAGGACCTCACACCTGCGCACACAGTACACTGAAGCGCTGTCAGCAGATATACACATTGTTGATGTAACAAAACAGAAAAAGCAAACTACTAAAACTTTATGCGAGTCATAGTTCACAGCTACTTCATCCATTTGAGCTGCATATGAGAACGCTGCAGTGATCTTTTATTCTATTGTTAATGCTCCTTGTCCTTTTATGTTGTTTTGTTCAGTTTGAGGTATTTCTCAGTACAAGCTTGTGGAAATAACGTCAAAAATGTTGTAATTGCATTCTTTTTAAATACAGTCTGGTCCACAAGTATTTGAACACCGACACCGTTTTCGTCATATTGCTGACATACACCACCACAATGATGCGATTGAAGTGTAGAGTTTCAGCTTTAATTCAAAGGGTTTAACAAAAATATTGCATTCACTGTTTAGGAATTACAGCCATTTTTTGTATCGCCCCATTATTACAGACTCAAACGTAATTGGACAAACTAACAATCATAAATATTAGGATTATTATGATTATAGTATATTTTTAATACTTTTATGCAGTCAATGTCTGCTTGAAGTCGGGAACCCATGGCATCATCAAATGCTGAGTTTCCTCCCTTGAGAGGCTCTGCCAGGCCTTTACTGCAGCCGTCTTCGGTTGAGGCTTGTTTGTGGGTCTTTCTGCCTTCAGTTTTTGTCTTCAGTAAGTGAAAAGCATGCGCAATTGGGTTGAGGTCATCGGACATTTAAGTACATATCATTTCTTTGCCTCAAAGCTCTTGGGTTGCTTTTGTGGTATGTTTTCGGTCATTATCCATCTGTATTGTGAAGTGCTGTCCTATAAGTTTTGCAGTATTTGATTGAATCTGAGCAGAAAGTGTAGCTCTGTACACTTCAGAATTCATCCTGCTACTATCTAGTCACATCATCAATAAACACCAATGACATGCTTTGTGATATGTGATATTCTTTGGATCATGAGCCTTCATTTCCTTCTCCATTCTCTTCTCTTCCCATCATTCTGGTACAAGCTGATCAGAACTGGTCAGGCTTTTCTTTTTTGTTTTTTAAGAGGTTTTTATTTTTTAATTTTAAAAAAATATATAATTCGAATCTGGGCTTTCTGTTCCTGAGTGTTACCAGTGGTTTGCATCTTGAAGTAAACCGTCTTTACCATATTTACATTTGTGAAGGCATCTCTTGATTGTAGACTTTGACAACATCACACATACCTCCTCCAGAGTGTTCTTGACTTGGCTAGATGTTGTGAAGGGGTTTTTCTTCAAAAAGGAAAGAATTCTGAATTCATCCACTTTAGTTGTCTTCTGTGGTCTTCCAGGCCTTTTGATGATGCTGAGCTTGCCAGTGCATTCCTTCCTTTTAAGACTGTACCAAATTGTTGATTTGGCCACTCCTAAGTTTCTGCTATATCTCTGATAGGTCTGTTTTGTTTTTTCAGCCTAATGATGGCCTCCTTCACTTGCATCAACACCTTTTTGGACAGTATATTTTAAGTTCCCATGAACAGCTACCAAATGCAAATTCAGTGCTTGGAATCAACTCCAGACTGTTTATCTCCTTAATTTGTCATGAAATAATGAGGAAACAGGCCACACCTGTCCATGAAACTGCTTGTCAGTCAATTGTCCAATTATTTTTGAGCCTGTGCAAAATGGAGGTACTTTGTAAACAATAGCTGTAATTCCTAAACAATGAATGAAATATTTTTGTTAAACCCCTTGAATTAAAGCTGAAAGTTCACACTTCAATCACATCTTGACTGCTTCATTTCAAATCCATTGTGGTGGTGTACAGAGGCCACTGTCCAAGTACTTATGAACCTGACTGTAGGTCTACAAGGTATACTGGCAACACAATAGCATTTACTGTAGCATTTACATCTCTGTAACACTACAACCCCCTCTCCACTTAAATCACCAACCATAACTGCATCCTTAAATGCAAGTGGAAAATGACGAACTAGGTGTATTCTTATTACAGCACTTTAGGTCATGGTTCACTGCACCTGTAGTTTTTTGAGTATAATTTAAAAATGAAATAATAAACATTCCTACACTGATTTTTGATCACAGTTACAGAGTAAAAAAAAAATTACTAAATATTAACCTCGGAAGACTGTAAGCCAATTAAAAGACCACCAAATACTGAGTCAGCAGTAGCAATGTCCGAGACAGTGGAGACGGATGAGGATCTCTGATCCAATTTACTTATATATATTTTTTCTTGCATTTTTAATGCTTCATATGAAACAGCATAATAATGGTCTGCAAATTATGTGAGCCAAAGCCTTTGGAGATATTGAAATTTCATAGCTGCAGAAACTTGTACAAGATGTCACTCTGATGTTCAGTAGCGATTGACTGTTGTGTTAAATATATCTAAGTACTGCTATATATAATGTGTAAGAGGCATTTTACCTAAAGAGCTAACTATGTAGCTGTAAATATACATGAATGAATATGAGCTAGCTAGCTTATAAACCTGCCAAGCCACTGAAACCCCTACAGCATGTTGTAAAGTTTGCTAGCCAGCTAAAGGGACCTTGAGCAGCTTTCATGATCACTACTTTTATTTTACTCAAGTGAATTATTACTACAGTACAAGGGTTTTGTACTCTTTCCCCAACTGCTTATAAACTGAAAAGGTGTTTGATAGGGTATCCAAACTTGAAGGATAATATTTTCCTCAATTACCAAATGGCAACATAAAAGTAATACAAATCTTTACAAATCAATACAAAACATCAGAATGGGGAAAAAGTGTGATCTCTGAGACTTTAACCATGGCATAGCTGTTGGTGCCAGATTGGCTGGTTTGAGAAACTGATGCTGATGTTGAAACAGGTGCTGATCTCCTGGGAATTTCACACACTAGAGTTTACACAGAATGGTGCAAAAAACAAAAAACATCCTGTGTGTGGAGGGTCTGCAGGCTGAAACACCTTGTTGATGAGAGAGATCAGAGGAGAATGACCACTGTTCTGAGCTAACTGGAAGTCTACAGTAACTCAAATCAGCACTCTTTGCAACCGTGGTGAGCAGAAAAGCATCTAAATGCACAACGCATCGGACGTTGAGGAAAATGGGCTACAACAGCAGAAGAGCACATCAGGTTCCACTGCTGTCAGCCGAGAACAAGAATCTGGAGGCTATCATGGACACACACTCACTGAAACTGGACAGTTGAAGACTGGAAAAATGACGAGGGAATTTTGTTTCTAATCTTGATTGGATGATTGGATAACTGCATAAATGTGCAGATGTACAGGTGTTCCTAAAAATGATAATAATCTTTATTGATCACATATACATATGCACAGTGAAATCCTTTTCTTCGCAAGTCATGAAGTTGGGTTCAGAGTGCAGGGTCAGCCATGATACAGCACCCCTGGAGCAGAAAGAGTTAAGGGCCTTGCTCAAGGGCCCAAAAGTGGCAGCTTGGCAGTGCTGGGGCTTGAACCCCTGACCTTCCAATCAGTAACCCAGAGCCTTAACCACCAAGCCACCACTGCCCCTGTATGTAATAGCGAGTATTTGACTCAGTCAACTGCCAATGTTTATGCTTTTAGACTGAGGTGGGTTGACAGGGGTCATCGAGAAGAGATATTTGTCAGTATCTTCCTCTTGATTATGGAGATTCATCCTATTAGGGGGAACTCCGTTAATATAAGGTGCAAAAATAGGCATATTGTGACCTTTGAATGAGGTCACAATACCTACCTCAACACTCTCCTGAAGGCTTACGTTCCCTCACGCAATCTGCGATCAATCAATGACCTGCACTTAGTAGTGCCTACTCAGCGTGGCTCAAGGTCCCTTTCCAGAACCTTCACACTAACTGTACCTCAGTGGTGGAATGAACTTCCATCCTCAATCCGGACTGCAGAATCTGTCACTATCTTCAAAAAACAGCTAAAGACCCACCTCTTCCATGAACACCTAACCAACCCCTAATAAAATAAAATAAAATAAAAAATAAAAATTAAAACCCCTTACTCTGGCACTTACACCTCTACTCTGCGCACTTTGCTTCTTCTAGAACTCAATTAATGGATCTTGTATGGTAGCACTACTTGTACTGTTCTCCGCTTGATATATCGCTTTGCTTGTATTTTCTCATTTGTAAGTCACTTTGGATAAAATATATTTGTATATATATATACAGTATCTCACAAAAGTGAGTACACCCCTCACATATCTGTAAATATTTGATTATATCTTTTCATGTGACAACACTGAAGAAATGACACTTTGCTACAATGTAAAGTAGTGAGTGTACAGCTTGTGTAACAATGAAAATTTGCTGTCCCCGCAAAATAACTCAACACACAGCCATTAATGTCTAAACCACTGACAACAAAAGTGAGTACACCCCTAAGTGAAAATGTCCAAATTGGGCCCAAAGTGTCAATATTTTTTGTGGCCACCATTATTTCCCAGCACTGCCTTTACCCTCTTGGGCATGGAGTTCACCAGAGCTTCACAGGCTGCCACTGGAGTCCTCTTCCACTCCTCCATGATGACATCACGGAGCTGGTGGATGTTAGAGACCTTGTGCTCCTCCACCTTCCGTTTGAGGATGTCCCACAGATGCTCAGTAGGGTTTAGTCCATCACCTTCACCCTCAGCTTCTTTAGCAAGGCAGTAGTCGTCTTGGAGGTGTGTTTGGGGTCGTTATCATGCTGAAATACTGCATGTCTGCATTGTTCATAGTGGACTTCAAGCAACTTGGATTCTGTGCCACTCCACTCTTCCTTCAGACTCTGGCACCTTGATTTCCAAATGAAATGCAAAATTTACTTTCATGTGAAAAGAGGACTTTGGACCACTGAGCAACGATCCAGTTCTTTTTCTCCTTAGTCCAGGTAAGACGCATATGCATTAATTAGCATACTTTTCAGAAGGTCGACATTTCTGTATTATAAATTCTTTATTCTAATATTTTGAGATACTGGATCTTTGATTTCTATGAGCTGTAAGCAGTAATCATGTGTGATGAATCTGGAATATGTGAAAGTTTCACTTTTTTAATTAAATTATGGGGGGAAAAATGAACTTTTCCACAATATTCAAATTTTTTTAGATGCACCTGTATTGAGTGAAATATAGTGAGCTGATTTTTTTTTTTTTTTACTAGTCATCATATGCTTAGTTTATGTGTTTAATTTGTTTTTTTTTTTTTTTTTTTTTTTTAAATTTTTTATCCCATATTGAGTGAATATTTCAGTAGAGGGCCTCATAAAGCAATGACTTTAATGCATAAGCAGCCATTCCAGTCACTTCAGTATAATCAGTGGGGGTTGCTACTTTTTTTTAAACAACTTATTATACTATGTTTTATAAGACAGAAATTGTTGTTAATCCTTCAGAAAAAGGCAAATAAATTCTCTTCATACCAGTTAGTTTGGAGTTAGAAGATCTGGTAGGTTACAATCATCTTGCTGCATTAAAAAAACAACAAAAAAACCCCCCCAAAAACTGTTTTCAGTTAACAGGGCTGCATATGATCACCAGTCTAATGAGATTTCTTTATTCACTCATTTTAATGGAATAGTAGTTTGTATAAGTCATTAAAATGCTTAATGGAAGTGTTAATAGTGGCTCTCTGCAGTACAACTAAATTAATTATGTCTGAGGTGGAAATAAAAGCAGTTTATGGTACTTGGTGTGTAGCTGCCATCACAAGGTAGGACTGTTTGCAATAACAGTGTGAATCCCGAAAGGCATACATTTTAGATTCAGAAAAGAGCTTTCTTTTCTTTCTCCTCAACCACAAAAATTCACAAATCCATCAATCCATCTCTCTCATTCTCCATTTCTCTCTCTCTCTATTTCTTTCTCTCTCTCTCTCTCTCTCTCTCTCTCTCTCTCTCTCTCTCTCTCTCTCTCTCTCTCTCTCTCTCTCTCTCTTGCTCTCTCTCGCTCTCAAAGTTTGGCTGTCAATCAGATCTACCCCTCGGGCTATGGGCACTGATTAAAAGGCCCTAGAGATAAGGAGACCTAAATTAGATTTCAACAAGGACATTGAATATTCATAACAGGAAAACATCTAAAGGTAAATGCTTTTTGATCTCTGCTCACAAATATCACTTGTGTTCGTTCTCAGGTCCTTTCGCATCAGTTCCAAGTGTCGCTGCACTGAATAAACCAGCCTGCCATTAACCACTGCTTATACCAAAGGGACCCAATAGAAAGGGCACCCGCACTATGCATTCATTAATTAGTATTTAGAAGACATTGATCAGGTGAAAAAGAGGGTATGGGGAAAACAAAGCTGACTAACGTGCTACAGGCATCAGCACTGAAAATTATGTGGAAAAAATTATGGAAAAATTATTTATATATATAAAAAAACATAAAAAACTGAGAAGGCCTTGTTGGAATCCATATGCAAATGAGTTTCATTTCTGCTGCCAGCTTGTTTATTTCATTTCCACTGCTTTCCCCCCTTTTTATGGAAATGTCAGCTGAAGAGTGTCAGCGGCTACTAGCCACTTCTACTAATTATGTTGCTACAGTAGTCATAAACCTGAATGCCCATAAGAAAGCACCATATTAGCAAAATATGCCTCTATTTGCTGTCACATTCCATCGTGAGTATTTAATGTCATCCACTCAGTGGCAAAGCATAGAATTCTGGTCCATATACATACAGTGGGGGAAATAAGTATTGAACTCTTCAACATTTTTTTCAGTAAATATATTTCCAATAAGGTTATTCACATGATATTTTCACCAGACTTTGGTATTAACTCAAGAAATCCACACATATAAATAAATCCAAACATTAAAGGCCATAAATAAAGTCATGTGTAATAAATTTCATGTGAATAGCCTCATTTGAAATATATTTACTGAAAAAAATGTTGACGTGTTCAACACTTATTTCCCCCACTGTATGTACTTTGAAGCCCCCTTCATAAAAAATTGTGGTGATACCATCTGTACTTTAAATAGTTTATAAACTGTTTACTGACCTTTCTTTTGAAAGAAATCATTTAACAGTTGTTTTAAAGTCTATCAATAGAATTTGGTCAATCAATTGTCTCACATACAGTAGTTAATCTCTTTGGTGAATTGAACGTTCAACAGTTGGGCTCAAACAAAGTGAAAGGGTATGCATCCCTTTAGGACAAAATGAATGAGAAAAAAAAAATATATAGCAAAAAGACATTTACTTGATCGAGGATTAAAGATGATCAAAAATAACAAAACATGTCAAATAATGTTTGTTATGTTTTCTTCTTTATTCAGGAATGATTTATTTCCTTCTAAACTAGTGAAGTATTCCCGTGCGCTCATTTCGTTTCCAAGTACCAACAGCTAATTCATCAACTCATGAATGGCCAAAAGTATGTGGACACCTGACGATCACGTCCATATGTAGGCCTTCTCCAAACTGTTGTCACAAAGCTGGAAGCATGCAATTGTCTAGAATGTCTTTGTATTCTGTAAGCAATAAGATTTCTCTTCAGGGGCCCAAACCTGTTCAAGCATGACAGTACCCCTGTGCACAAACTGAGGTCCATGAAGACATGGTTTGATAAAGTTGGTGTGGAAGAACTCGAACAGTAGCCTACACCGAGCCCCAACCTCAACAACACTGAACACCTTTAGGAACAACTGGAAAGCCAACTGTGCGCTAGGCCTTATCACCTGACACCAGTGCCCAACCTGCATAATGCTCTTGTGGCTGAATGAGCACAAATCTCCACAGCCACATTTCAAAATGTAGTGAAAAACTTTCCCAGAAGAGTGAAGGCTTTTATAGCAGTAAAGGAGGTACTAACTCTATAATACAAAAATAGACACAAAAATTACACACATAGGGGTGTAATGGTCAGGTGTCCAGATTCTTTTGGCCATATAGTGTATCTTGCCATGGCATTGAAGAAGTAATTTCAAAGATGCTTAAGATCTCAAATTCCTTGCTTATTGCTAATGCATCGTATTTTGTTATTGTTAAACTGCACCAACAAAAGTGAGTGTTCGTGAGTCACTGTATTTTCCAGTATTTAACTTTTTACTATTCTCACCACATTTGACTGTGCCTGTGACTGTAACCTGTTGTTTGTGGAGGCTTGTGGCAGCATGGATGCTGAGGACACAGAGTCAGAATGATGAGCAGTTTGTTCTGCCAGGCCCTGATGGAGCTTGATGATGGATCTGATCAATGACCAAACTGTTTGGGACCAGCACATCTTCAACAAGCATGTACAGAGCCTTGCCCTGACTGCTTAATACTGGAAGCAACATGAGAAGACTGCTGCACGGGCTATGGGAAAACTGCTGGGTATTTATTACCTTCCTTTGATGCTATATTGTTACGATGGATTATAACATGGCTGTGGGGTCCTCCAGGAAGTTTTCATGGAAAGAAAAGAAATGGGAAGAAGAAAGTTCTTCTGCTTAGCCCCATGGAAAGGAAAGTTAGAATGCACAGTAGAAGACACAGGGGTACACCCCGAAGAAGATAACTGGCTATACTGACAGTGGAAGTGCCATTACTAATAGAAAATGATGTGCTCAAGCCATGTCGGAAAGATCATATTTATGAGTTGAACGCACGCGAACGCCATCACAAAGTCGTAATTACGAGTGGGACACTACGGATTTTCTTTGAGCTACGAGTTTCAGAGTTGGGGCGTGTCAGTAAGAAAACATGGTAGAATCAGTGGATGCAACGTCTGTAGTTGACGGCAAATTTGTTGAAATTGAATGTTTACAAGTCTCAGATTTCAGTTGTATGTTTGGTTTATGCAGCAAGTTATTGTCAGGCTTTTTTATTTACAATAAAACAAGCTAATTGCCTGCACAAAATATGATGGCATTGTACAATTACGATATATTATGAAATGATAAAGTTTAGAGTGACTTCATGAATTGATTAAAAACATAAAAAAGCAAAACACACCTGATGCGCATTCTTTGTTCTTCATCTTGCTCCAACCAAAGTGACTTGAACGCACCTGATGTCATAATTACATCTTACTAACTCGTAAATACGAACTTCCCAGGAGGACTTGAATGCACAGTATGTGCTTGAATGGGTTCTTAAAAAAAAAAAAAAAAAAAAGAGACAGAATCACTGTCATTGTGGATCAAAATGATCTAGGTGCTATTCATATCAGATGGAAGCGGTGAAAACAAATGGTTTGTGACCATAGATCTGAAAGATGCATATTTCAAATGTGAATTGCACAGGTGAGATTTCCTCTTCCACAAAAACAGTGACATATTAATTCACAGCCCTTCCATTTGGATTAACATTAGCACCCAGACTGTTATAAAACTTTGTGTGAACCCTTTAAAACCTATGCAACACCAGAGTCTGTGTGTATTATCTTATCTGGATGGTGGCTGCTGTGTGGATAGCCCAACAGCAGGTGATGAGCCAGACAGAGCGCCTGATCTCTCATGTGGAAGATTTGGGATTAAAAGTCAGCCTTGAACCATTTGACTCCCATGCAGATTGTGCAAACCATTGGCATGAACGAAGTCTCCTTGATTATGGATTCAGCAGCAGCAGCAACTCCAGTATTAAAATTCCAGTATTATCTCTCTCTCTCTCTCTCTCTCTCTCTCTCTCTCTCTCTCTCTCTATATATATATATATATATATATATATATATATATATATATATATATATATATATGTATATGTATCTGTATATATGTATGTATATACAATACAATACAATATTAAATACAATATACAATATTAAAGTATGTGGTGTGTCCACCAGCTGCTTTAAGTACTGCAGTGCATCTCATCTTCATGGACTGCACCAGATTTGTCAGTTCTTGCCTCCCTGCAGCAGGTCTATGGCATGTTCACGCAGGTGAGCAGGAACCCGAGGCATCTTTCTTCTGGTGTTTTTCAGAGTCAGTAGAAAGGTCTCTTTAATGTCCTAAGTTATTGTAACTGTGACCTTAATTGCCTACCGACTGTAAACTATTCGTGTCGTAAGGACTGTTCCACAGGTGCATGTGCAATAATTGTTTATGGTTCATTGAACAAGCATGAAAAACATTGTTTAAACCCTTTACAATAAAGAGCTGTAAAGCTTATCTGGATTTTACAAAATTATCTTTAAAATACAGACTCCTGAAAAAGGGGCATTTCTTTTTTAGCTGAGTATATATATCACAAAATAAAATAAAGCATGTGTGACCGTATGGCCAGTGTGCTCTGTGGAGAGTTTGAGTGATTATAAATCTTAATAGTTAGCAGCAGTATCTGAAATCTTAGAGTACATGATCATATCTTTGAGTGGTCTACACCCTCAATTGGGAGCAGTATCGACTCTTTGAGTGTAATGGTACAGGGGCCCTTTTATAGGCTACTCACTTTAAGTCACAGTCATGAGACAGAGGGCTTTGAGCTTTACAGTTTCTTTGTAATAATAATATAATATGTAATATGTATAAGCTGCATTTATTGTATTATTAAATTCAAGAGAGAGAAAAAGAAAGATGCTTTAAAGCTGCTATAACATACATGATATGGCCAGAAATTTGTGGACACCTGACCATCACACCCATATATACTTGTTGAACATCTCATTCCAGATTTAGTCCTCATTTTCTCTGAGAACAACCTCCACTCTTCTGGGAATGATTTCCACTATAGTTTGGAATGATTTGCTCATTCAGCCTCAAGAGCATTAGTGAGGTCAGGCACTGATGTCGGACGAGGAGGCCTGGTGCACATTCAGTGTTCCCAGTTCAACCCAAAGGTGTTCAGTGGGGTTGAGGTCAGGGCTTTGTGCAGGCCACTTAACATCTTCCACTACTAACTTTGAAATCCATATCTTCATGAACCTTGCTTTGTGCACAGGGGCATTGTCATGCTGGAACAGGTTTGGGCCGCTTAGTTGCATTGAAGGGAAATTGCAATGCTACAACATACAAAGACATTCCATACAATTGTGACAATATTTAGGGGAAGGCCTATGTATGTATGTGATGATCAGGTGTCCACATACTTTTGGCCATATAGTGTAAGTGACAATAGGAACTAAATTATTTAAATGTAAATATAACATAACTATGGATAAATAGACACTAAATGGATAAAAATATGATGTGTCATTCTTTCATAAATAAATTTATTTTAAATAAAAATCATTGGCAAATTGTTGTGGTATAAGAGGAATAAAACTTCAGGATATGCCATTAGAGGTAAACTATCAACTTTAGGGTGATAACAGGCTTCACTTGAGCCACATTATACCATCCATTGAAATGGCACATATTCATAAGTCATTTTGAAGTATATTTTTCAGAAAAAAAAGCGCTGTCATATTTATAAAAAAAAAAAAAAAACAGCTAAATGATCTCCTGCTAGATCAGACAATTTGCTCTGACTAATTATGCCACCATAAATGTGTTGTTGCCCTAAAAAGTTGATTAGATATAGAGCAATCAGTCATTTGTGGTCTTTTGTCATATTTAGAATAGATACGATTAACCAAAACACCAAATTAAACATTAAATAATAAATTGGTTATATTCCATAATATCATGCAAGATTATTGGATCTTTTAGTCTGCAAGTGTCACTGTTACTTTGAACACATTTTTATTTGTGGTTTTTATATTTTCCCCCAATGATTTTGGCCTGTGGAAGGCTGTGCATTGATTAATGAGTAATTCGATCACTTTCATAGCACTTGATATACATTATTGCAGTAAAACGTATAGAAATAGAAACTTTCAGAGCTTCTGGAACCTCGGAAACCGTATCTAGGCATTCGTGCAGACTGTCACAGGCTGTCAGTAAATCTTTAGAGATAATATTTTACGCTCATTTAACTAGGCTTTATTAAAAAAACAAAAAATCAAGAATAAAATATAAATTACTACACCTTTAATTGATGAATCTGCATGTAGGGCAGCAGACTGAACCATTTGTGCCTTTAAATGGGAGATAAACTCACAGAGGGAGCCAAATTTGTATGAATGGACAGCTCAATCTCTCAACCTTATCTTGCCAATGTGCATTAATGTAGGAAATGAATTACCTAGGGACTTGAAATTGGAAACCAAACACGTTTTGAGGGTCCTCCTTATGTGGAAAGCCTGGACCACTGGTATGCCCACTCAACCTTGCTTCTATTTAACAATCCTGTATGAACAGCTAAGAGAAAAGGCTAAGCTGTGCTTCGGTGCATGTAAAACTAGTTGTACTTGTTATTGCTACACAGTACAAATCTGTATTTTTATAATATACATGGTTAAAAGTTAGGTGAGAGGATGTATTGTGTGAGAGGGGAGAGGAGCATGACGTGCCACACATTCCAGAAATATATCAAGCTTCATGCAACAAGACACCCGAAAACAAGGCTGCCACTCTCTGATGGAGTCAGTGAGAATCTGAGTAATGGTACAACACTAAAAAGTGCAACACTACTGGCACCAGAACTTTTTGCACAGATACAGTGATTGAAAAGAGTCCATAAATGTTACTATAATAAAATACGCAAGCATGCATGTTCTTTTTGTTTCATAAAATAATTCATTAATATATAGATAAGTAATTAATTCAACCAATTTCTAATGCTTGGCAAGCTAGACATGAAAACTGTTATTTTGTGTTTTCTCTTTTTTCATGCTCTCGTTCTTTCTCTCTTTCACTCTCTCTCTCTCATTCTTTCTCTATTTTCCACTCTCTCTCTCTTTAGCGCCAAATGATGGTCATTCGGTTGCCAGGCAATCTGCTCGGATTCGCACTTGCTTTTACCCCCAGATTTTCGCTATCTCCTATTCTATTTCTTTCTGTGCCTTCTCTTTTCTTTTAAGAGGACAGCTAGAAACACAGCAACACCTTCCGGTTATGTAGTCTGTGTACTGGGAAGCTGTAGTTTGACTGGCAGGCTGTGTACGTATGAAGTGTGAAGAGTGTGTGTGTATCCAACCTGGAGGTATGGATGAACTCAACATAGGTCATTTAGACCAGTGAGGAAGGCAGAGCAGGACTTGACCTACAACCTGTAGGAAATGTGGAACAAATAATTATAGAGTGTATTTGTTTGTACATGTACAAATGCACTCATGTAACTGACAAGTGTGTGTGTGTGTGTGTGTGTGTGTGTGTGCTTGCAGAGGTGATTGCGGAAGACATACCTGTCTCTCTGACAGCTGCCTCTCATGCCGCAGGGGTCCAGCAGCCATGGTACCTCTCTCTCTCTCTCTCTGACTCTAAGTATGTGTGCACTGCTTCCCGTAAGATAATATACCCAGAGGTAGGTTTCTCACATGTTTTTTTTAACCAAAACAAAGAAAGACGAGGTGTATCTAGCATTATATATTCACAGCACAGGATGAACAGACAACACATCATTTTATAATAATAAAAAACCTGATACATTTATAGGGTTGATATCATTACTAACATTAAAAAAGAGAAATAGTCCAATTAAATAATGAAACCTTTAATATTAAAAAGGAATTTGACATGCAGAAGTGAAGTTAGACTCCGGGCTTGGAATAAAACACTGTGTTCATCTGTCCATTTTTCTACTCATACATCCTGTTAATCCTCCTCGATCTACTTGTCCATTTTAATTAGATCACTTAAACCAGTGCTGCTGCTCTTACAATAAATGTTCTGAGCCCGGTCTGTGGGTATTTATGTGTGTCTCATGCACGTTCAATCAAAGACTTCACATCGCAAGTCTTTGATTGACTGATGATGATCTGCAAAATGATGAACGTTAAATAATTTGACATTTGTTTAGTAACCTAGAAAAACCTGAACATTTACTACTATATACTGTACAGTGCAGAAAAACTACAACATGATCTTCGCAGGAAGATAGCATAGGCAAGACAAGAAATGTTAAAGTCAAAAGGCAAAATCTAGAATGTACAGTGGGGGGAAAAAGTATTGGACGTGTCAACATTTTTTTCAGTAAATATATTTCCAATGAGGTTATTCACATGAAATTTTCACCAGACATCAGTATTAATTCAAGAAATCAGGAAATATAAAGAATTCACAACATTAAAGTCCATAAATAAAGTTATGTGTAATAAAGTGGAATGACACAAGAAAAAAGTATTGAAGACGCTAAGAAAAAGCAGTTCTCCAAGGCAAGGTAAGGCAAGGAACCAGCTGAAATCCGTAAGTAATTATACCCCTATCTGTTCAAATTAATATCAGCTGGGTTAGTAAATTGATGGTCTATAAAAAGGTTGTTCATTACAAAGGTTTCACTCAAGAAACATCTCATGATGGGTAAAAGCAAAGAGCTCTCTCAAGACCTTTGCAACCTTATTGATGGAAAACATATTGATGGAATCAGATACAGACGTATTTCAAAACTTCTGAATCCTCCAGTAAGAACCATTGGGCCCATTATCCACAAGTGGAAGCAACATCACTCTGTCATCAACCGACCATGCACAGGAGCTCCTCACAAGCTTTCTGACCAAGGAGTCAGAAGAATAGACAGAAGAGTAGCCCAAGAGCCAAGGACCTCTCGGAAAGAGCTCCAGAGACACTTAGAGAAAACAATAGGTAATGCACTCCACTGTTCACGCTCACCCTGCAAGACTCCATTACTAAAGAAAAGGCATGTCGAAGCTCATTTAAAGTTTGTTACAACTCATTTGGACAAGCCTATGAAAAACTGGGAGAGTGTAGTCTGGTCGGACGAGAACAAAATGGAACTTTTTGGCTGTCATACTACACACCATGTTTGGAGAAGAAATGGTGAAGTTGCAGTGAAGTTTGGAGGTGGAAGCATCATGGTGTGGGACTGTTTTTCATCGCATGGTACTGGCAGACTTCATATAATTGAAGAAATGATGAATGGAGCCCTTTACTGGAAGATTCTTGAGAAGAATCTGCTGCCATCCACCACGATGATGATGATGAGATGTGGGTGGACTTCCAGCAGGACAACAATCCAAAGCATACAGCAAAGGAAACTCTCAACTGGTTTCAAAATCAAGGCTTTAGAACGGCCCAGTCAATCACCTGACTTAAATCCAATTGAACAAGATTTAAAGACAATATGTTTAGAAGAATGAGCCAAAATCTCACCTGAATACTGAGGCCAATTAATTTCTTCATACAGGAAGCATCTTGAAGTTGTCGTTACAAACAAAGGCTTCTCCACTAAGTATTTAATAAATTTCAGTTAGCGTGTTCAATACTTTTTTCCTGTGTCATTCCATTTTATTACACATAACTTTATTTATGGACTTTAATGTTGTGAGTTATATTTCCAGATTTCTTGAGTTAATACTGATGTCTGGTGAAAATTTCATGTGAAAAGCCTCATTGGAAATATATTTACTGAAAAAAAATGTTCATTACTTTTCATTACTTGATTTAGTACTTGAAGTAATAACAAAATATTTTTTAAAAATTTAAAAAAGAAATTAGGGGCAGGGATATTTTGAAAATTGTCGCCATATGGCAACAGTGTGGAATGGTGGAAAGTAAAATAATCACACAAATATAACACAAAATGTATAAGATTACAATTCCAATTACTGCAATTTTTCAAACTATAAGGTGAAGTTTTTTGTCACCTAGTGAGCATGTTATATGTTCTAAAACATTTGAAAGTTTTATCTTCTTGACAGGAATTACAATTGTAAAAATCTTGTAGATGGATTTACTCACTCAAAATACCTACAAACATGAGATCCAAACATGTTTTGGGTGAAGTATATTTTTAATTGTTTCTCTCGAATTCTTAATTCTTTCTCTTGAAATATACAATTTTGAACATAAGGTGCAATTTCAAATATATATATATATATATATATATATATATATATATATATATATATATATATATATATATATATATATATATATATAATATCTGAAATTACAACAGTTTTTCTTACTTTGAATGTGAAGAAATGTAAATATACTATTAAAAAAGCCTAGCGTCTTTTTTGCTGTGTAGGCCTGTTGCAATTACTGAATACACATTACCACAGTTCCATTATCGCTTGTTATTGCTCGCATTACATTTTACCATTTAACAAAATACTCAAAATATATAAACTTGTTTAAAAGACAAAAATAAATGTTAACTTGTCTCAGATAGTCCCCCCCTGAGAGATTAAAGCCCCCCTTTTACAGTTATATAAGAAAACAGTAGTTTTGTATTATTGCCTATAAAAAAAATTGGAGATAAATTAAATGTTTCCATATGGCAACACCATGCAGTAAAGGATTACATATTACTTGAAATGAGACTAAAAATAAGGCATATGTGGTAAAATGTGTCTGGTGCTATTTGTTTTTCTCATGGGATTCCTGTTAAGTGTGAGACAACTATTTTGTTAACACAATAGTGTAACCATATATGAGAATGCTGAACTGTATGTAAAAAAAAAACAACAACAACAACAACATACAAGAAGGTGTTTCTCAAATGGCACAGACTACACATAACACTACTGGTGCAATTAAACACAAAGGCTTTTTAATAACAATGTTGTAGGTGGGATATAGGACCATATGATGAATATGTGAAGGCAGCATTACACTGGCCAAGTGTACTCATGTTACTCCAAGTAACTGTATAAGAAATTAAATGTATGTATTTGTGTGGGTGAGAAGCTGTGCTCGGTGTGTGTGTGTGTGTGTGTGTGTGTTTGTGTGTGTGTGCAGCCTGCAGGTGAAATGTAATATCCATTGTCTCTTAGTACCGTAGCAGAGCATGAAATAAATCCAAATAGAGAAGAAAATTACATGATAGGAAAATTGGACAATAGTGTTAAGCCATGGAGAGGTCAACGATACAAGCAAAAATGTCAATGGCTGGTTACCCCAACAGGGATTAAACAAGGTGGCAGTTAAAGTGGTAATTATACAACAGTTAGCTCTGGTCCACTAAGTTGATCCACTAAGTTGATCCACTAAGTTGAGCGGCGTTCCAAGAATACTTATATTTCCTATAAATGGACTGGGATGTATCACGCCTCTTGTCTGAGGTTGCCACATAAAATTCCACTTAGTTAGAAAGTGTTACTTTAGTAGTGTTAGTGACATCATCAGCAGATATGGCAAATTTTATTTTCAGGAATATAACTTTTTTGAAAATATGAAATCGCGTCAATTGAGGATGAAAAGGAAGAAGGGACACCAATTTTAAGCACCTTTACCAGGAATATACAAATCAGTGTGAGCTATCTAGCCTGCTAGCTGACATGCTTTAAAGTGAGTGTAGCTTCTTCAGGATCTATTTCAGGCAGCAGTACAAAAATAAACAGAACATTTGGCCAACATGTTGTGTCTGAGATGTCAGTTACTTGATGTTAATTTCTTGTTTATAGAACTGTTGTATAAAAGCAATGTTGCACTCAAAATCCTGGAGTTATGATGAATATCGGCACTGCTGTGATTACATACGGTACTTGGCCTGCGGGCTCGTGTCTGCAGCAAACCACAGCCATGCCGATATTTGGTATTACTGAACTCTAGCTTGTGCGATATAACTTAATGCGAATGCCACTAATTTATAGAGAGGACTTTTATAGATTTATAGAGAAGACATTACATCCATTGCACAAATTGCTTAGGTGCAACTAAGACCAGACTTAGCTGTGTGTACTTTAACATACATTACACTATATGGCCAAAAGTAAGTTGACACCTGACCATCACATGCATACAGGAGCCTTCCCCACACTGTTGCCAAGTTGGAAGCACTTCATTGTCTAGAACGCCATTATATGCTATAGCACTAATATTTTGCTTTACTGGAATTAAGAGCACCCAAACCTGTACCAGCATGACAATCCTCCTGTCCACAAAGCTAGTCTATAGAGACATGGTGTGCCAAGGTTGGTGTGGAAGAACTCAAGTGGCCTGGACAGAGCCCTGACCTAAACCCCACTCAACACCTTTGGGTTGAACTGGAACATGAACTGTTTTACCAGGCCTCGTCACCCAACATCAGTGCCTGACCTCACTAATGTTCTTGTGGCTGAAAAAGCACAAATCCCCACAGCCACGCTCCAAAATCTGGTGGAAAGCCATCTCAAAATAGTGGAGGCTGTTATAACAGCAAATGGGGGCTCTAACTCTGGAATGGGGTGTTCAACAAGCACAAACGGGTGTGATGGATTCCCTTCAAATGCTATTGAAGTTAGAAACATGTATACCAATATGTAACTTTAGAGACGGTCCCTTAATTTGCGCATATCTGCGAATATCGAACGTCCATTGTCAAGCCAACTTTAGGCCAGTCCGATAGGTTCATCTTCTCTTGTGGCTTGTCAGTACAATCCCACCACTAGGGGGTCGGCCCAGAGTAAAATGTTACAATAGTATTGGCAATAAATTGCACTTCCTGTGAAACCCGGATGTGAAGACTTGAATTTTAAGACCCGAATTTTAAGAGCTGTATTTTTGCAGCCTAAATTTGTGAGGTTGAAAAATAATGTGTTGAAATATTACCTGACGAATAATAAAGATGTTTTTTTTAACAACTGAATATTTTGGAACCATATTTTAGGAAGGTGAATATGTGTGCATTGAATTTTGAATGCTGGAATTTTGTTTTCAATCAAAATATACAAACCCAATGAATTGCAGAGGAAACTAATTTAAGCATTGATATTGCTGTGGGTTTTTTTTTTTGTTGTTTTTGTTTTTTTCTTTTCCAATTTGTGTCAAATTGCTGGGCAGAAAAATTCAAGTATTGTTATTGCGATATGTTTTTATTCAATTTATGTAATTCAGCATACCATTTTGCCTTGAGGACATTTGGCACTATTATACTTCCATAAACAAGGGACTCATGAACAACTATCATAAAACATAAAAACAGTCGTTGATCATCCAGGTAACGACACACATTATTAAGAATCAAGCATAGGTAAACCTTTGAACTGGTTCATTTGTGTAAATTCAGTTATTATTGTGTCTTGTCGACTATATGTAAACAAACTCCATTTTTATGATCCCTCTTTTTAAAAAAAAAAAAAAAATTAGTAACATTTTGCGGATTCTGCATGGCATATGTAAACTTATGACCACAACTGTATTTTGCACCCGTACTTCTGATTAAGAACTACTAGCCAACCCTAGTACAGGAGGCAGGACTATCATAGGGGAAGAGGTGAAATTTGTTGGAATAATAGTGTTTTTGAAGTTTACTGAGGGATTGCAGGTCCAAGTTTTAGATGTATACATCTATCTACAGATGTCCTGCGTGACTGTGCATCTGTTTATTGTGATATCATCTTTGAAGCATTTGCCAAACAAGCATTGCTTCCTCTCCCTTCTAAAATCTTGGGTATACCACTGATTAAACAAGCTTCTGCTTATCATAGAAATGAATTAGAATTTTCCTTGTCTTTGGAAAAATTTGGTTTATGACAAATTGCATAGTGCAATAGTCTTAAAATTATAACCATAGAAAGCCATTACAAACTCATCTTATTACCTAGTATTTGTGACACCTGTTTGTGTAACTGGATGTGGATGCACAAAAGGTACACAGACAAGCTTGTGTAGCAGGAGTGTAGATACACATAAATGCCAGTCTACAACATCTGTGGACTAATCTGACGCTTCAGGAGAGTATTAGCTTCGACTGCTGAAGCAAAGCTGGTCAGTCTGAACTGCAGCATACATCCACATCCAAAGACCCACACATCCACTTGCATCAACACACACACACACACACACACACACACACACAACCCCACAAATCCAGTCCCTCCTGTGACGACTCCTCGTCATAGCCCAAAAGACAACTCCAAACATTTCAGCTCAACAATATTCTCCCAGCTCTGTCTCTCACACACTCACACACATAGAGAATCGTACACACGCATCATGCATGCTTTTCTCTCACGTTTTTTTTTGTTCCCTCCTAGTTGCATGGTGAGGCCAGATGTCCAGGTTGACATAGCGCTTAAGGCGTTTGACTTGATAAAAAAAGCGGCAGGGCCGTGGGTAAAGGGGGATTAAAACAGGGCCCGAGGCGCTGCTGCTAGATTGAAAACATCCTGGCCTGCTTTGTATGGAGATTTGCATACATCGGCCCTGCGCAGCGCCGGCCCATCTGCTGGAGTGCATTGTCCCCAAACAACAAAGTGTGTTTAAATATTTCACATCTCCATCTACAGGGAGAGAGCGAGGCACACAGAGTGAGCAAGGGGAAGAGAAGAAAGAGAGGATGATTTGGCAGGTCTTTGAATGTGAATAGATCCCAAATGTGCATCAGTGCCTGAGTAAACACAACTCTTCACAGGCCAGGGTGAGGGAGAGCTCCGGATTTTTGTGTTTTTGCTTCGATATGAGGAGAGATGAATGACAGAAACAGGTAGTGGGAAGGAAAAGAGGTTTTAACATACGTATAGTACATTGCACATTAGAAAGAACAGGCTTACTGGAGATGGCCAGATTTAAAAAAAAAAAAAAAAAAAAAAAGTATAAATCTTTACCAAGCTGTCTGATATTTAAGTAAACACCATATAAACACATACATTTAACACATACAGTGTTAAAAGATACTGCAAGTCAAGTATCTTTTATTTATACGTTATTGCAGAAAGTAATTATGAGGTGAACTAGAATAAACAAAGAATTACAAAGAAAAAATTTTTTTTTCTTGCATGTTTTACTATGCAATCATCTTTATTTATAATTATGCACATATTGTCAAGTATTATTTTCCATCCATTGCTTTCAATAAACACATACCGGTACTTTGGTATAATAAATATAATTAATATGACCTTCATCTACTATCGAGAAATAATAATAATACCAAATATGATCACTACAGTTATAGCGCTATCCTCCTCATCTTTATATCAGCAGTGCAAATAGAGCACCAATACACACGTTGTATATTTTAAGCGGCCTCCGTGTACAGAAACATAAAATCTGTTTTACAAACTGCATCAAGATTCACTGCGCTGGCATTAAGGAGCTGATATTAAATCATCCCAAAGCCCAAGTCTCTCTTTATAGTATTAATTTCCTAACTCCAACTGGATATGACATTAAAGCCATTGTAAAACAAGATAATTACTGCAGTGTACTCATCAGTAGCCCATGAGCTCAAGACATAAAACTTAGCAGATAGAGATAGAGAGAACGTACTGTAAGAGGAGGAGGTGGAGGTGGAGGAGGAGGAGGGAAGGATGTTAAAAATGGTATGAAACATGATCTGATGACAGCCTGTGTGTAATCGAAAGTGACCTTGTCTTGTCGGTGGTAATAGCAAGGCGAGTGATGGTAGAACGAGTGTACCTCTTTCCTCTAATGAGCATTTGCCTGCTAAACTCAACCTCCAGGGCAGGACTGCCTGTTAGGGCAATTCAAAAAGTCACCAGTGTTTTCACAGCTTAACTCTAACATGGTACTCAATTCAAGCTCAACGAATAAAGCCATTTTCTGTGGATTTTTTTGCAGAAATTCTCCAACAGCAGCTCTGCTTAAGGTACAAGTCAGTGATGGACGAGTGGGCCGACGTCCTGGCACTGTCCCCAATGCCGATCTCACACCAAATGCGCGCACACACGTACAGCGGAGATGGACGTTGGAAAAGTGTGGACTGCACGGGGGAGGATTTTTGGAACACAAAGCCTGGTCAAGCTGTCTGTTCAATAAGACGTCCAAGAACACAGAAATACAGAGAAAATTCCTAACTGCCATCATGACAGGCCATCAGGAGCTACACGATTCAGCAGAGGAAATGCACTTTTTTGGGTGCTTTTTTTATATAATTAGAAGAGAAGTGTATACTTTGTTGACAAGATGAGTGTATTTGTTGTAACACAAAGTCAACGAGTGATTCCGGAATTACTTACATGTGAGACACACATTAACCTCTGGTAACCTGGATTAACTGTAACAGAGAGCCATTATTTAAAAGCCATTACATGTTTTTACTGAGGGTGGTGAGAGAGAGAGAGAGAGAGAGAGAGAGAGAGAGAGAGAGAGAGAGAGAGAGAGAGAGAGAGAGAGAGAGAGAGAGAGAAGTGTAATGAATCTGTGCTACTCTGAGTAAGTAACTTGGACTCTGGCTGTCCGAAATATCTAAGAGGCAACACAATCAGACTAATGGTGTCCATTAGTTAAGCGTCCAAATGTTCAGCCTTTGACTTTAAGATTTAAAAATAAATAAATATGGTGCACCGAGCAGAGTAATTAAACCAATCCCCTTAAATCACTGCACATTTGAGTGTATTTAACATCTCTCCTGTTAAATGTCACTTTGCTGATTAAATCATCTAGGACACTAAGTTGGCGTTCGGTGTGTTTATGTGTGTGAGTGCATACATTTGGCTGAACGCCCCCTAATAATTTTGTCCCTGTTTTATGATTCACGATAATGTACATAAGCGTAGGCGACTCTACAGGCAACACATACACCCCCACCATACACACACACACACACACACACACACACACACACAGTCTGAGCAGGACACTAGAGGCTGTCAGTAGGAGGCCTGAGCTGATGGACATTCTGGTTATGCAATGCAGTGATCGCAGCCATGAGAGACAGGTGGCCCACCACACTGTGTGTAGGTGTGCGTGAGAGAGTGGGGGGTGACAGAAAGAGAGAAAGATAGAGAGACAGTGGGTAGAAAGATAAGTAGGATGGACTGACCATGTAAAGAAAAGTATGACTATGATAGTGTCCTCAGAAGATACAGACATATGGGTAATTAAACATCATTAAACTCGGCCTTGATCGTGACATCCGCACAAATGTTCATCTGTAAAATTGCTACAGCGCAGTCAGTTATAATAGATTGAAAATTGTGGCTGACTTCTGAGTGTCCACCTCGTAGTAGAAAGGTCGTTAACATCATACTGCAGGGACATTCGCTTTTTAAAGTCCCTATGAAATGGATTGAGAGCTGTGATTAAATTTCGTATTTTGACTTAGGGTAGGTCTCATCAGCTTCCTAATTCAGTAGTCAGGCCACTGATCAGGAAGTCGGCTATTTTAAGGGCTGTCTCAATCGCACTGGAACGTTCGCTCCCTAAAAAATCCCACAATGCACTGCAGAAACCAGGGAGCATCGATGCTCACTAGGTTCCCTAACTGGAAATGACGTCATATTTTCTGAAGCCTCTCAGCTCGAAAAAAATGGCAGATGAGCTCTCAGCCAACTGTAGCTTTTTATTGTTGTAGCTCTCAAATGATTATTTACTTTGGCAGTTTTTAACTTTATTTGACATTCCTATATATAGTTTGTTTCAGTCTAACCCGAAGTGCCATGACAGAAATGTGTGTGATTAAGCTAACAAATTTATATGATATATAGTGTCAGAAATAATCCCGCCCGTTGTTGAGAAATGCCAATGGTGACATTTTACAACACATGTCATGTCACCAGATATTGAATCATCAGTGTCCCAATATGTAGTAAGCCTTGGTCCTTACTAGTGCCAAATTCTTGTACACGATATGCTGATTCATGACCTAGGGAGCAAGGGAGTTGATTGAGACGCACCCTTAATTCCTTTTGAAACAGGAAGTCAGTGTGACGGCATGTTATAGTGCTTGACTGATTATACTACAGCCAATAGTGTTCAAGATGCACTGCACGCATGCAACTCTAACCAAACTTGCCAGTAGCTTAGCGAACTAGATAACTATGGAGAACATTGAAGGGTTTAGCAAGAGTCTTTTTTTCAAGGAATTCTGACCACCACCTTAGTCTGATGCAGCAACACATTCCAGCAGTGAACAATCCCAAACTGGTAAAACACTCCTCTGAGAAGTTCTAGTCACTTATCTGCCAACTCACACAAATTCCACCCAATTTGCAATATATGAACTCTAACCATTCATTCTCAGTCAAGACATGGTGACTAGTGTACAAGGAGACACATGTCCAAAAATGCACTAACAAACAAATAGCAGCTTGTTAGCAGCAAATATGGCAGTGGAGTCTCAGTGGTTAAAGGCTCTGGGTTGCTGATCAGAAGGTCGTGAGTTCAAGCCCCATCACTGCCAAGCTACCACTGTTGGGCCCTTGGGCAAGGCCCTTAACCCTCAGTTGCTCAGTTGTATAAATGAGACAAATGTAAGTCACTCTGGATAAAGGTGTCAAATGACGTAAATGTAAATATGTTTTGGGTGCATCTCAATCAGCTCCCTAAGTTATGAATCAGTATATAATGTACACAAGCTCATTTACTGCTAAAGATCCTGGCTAACTACACCATGGGATACTGATGACTCAATTTTCGGCGATTCTGACCACATATTTCTGTTGTAAAATGTCACCACTGGCACTTATCAACAACAGAGGGTGGGCATTCAATAAAAATGGTAATACAATACATGTTAAGTTATTGTCTGATACCAATCGGAACCAAAATTTGGACCGCAGTGACTGATTCCCTCTCGTCTGGGCCCAGGAAGAAGTCACAATGACATCACGTTCAGTTAGTTTAATGCTTAGTTTAATTGGACTTTTCTTAAAAACAACATCTCAGTAGCCGAAGAATATTTTTACACTAGCCCCAAAAAATGCCACCCTCAAGGTTGTTCCAATTTGAGGTTTAAAAAACCGAACCCTGGCAACTCTGCCTGATTATATTTAACAACTAGGCCTCACACGAACACACACTGTCCAACTGTTTAATAGGGTAATGCTGGCTTATAGTACTTCCTGTAACCCGACTGCAAACATGCCTTATGCATTAGCCTCTAGTTTAGACTTTGTGGGACGTGAATCTGGCACTGTCTGTTATTTCCATGATTAAGAGATGAGAAACAGCCTCAAATATCTGACATTAACAGCAAGGGGGAGGTGGAAGGACAGAAATGTAATATTCCAGATTTGTTTATGCTGTGACTCAAACACAGTGCATCCAGATAAAGACTTTGAATGTTTGCACTGCTTTGGTAATGTTCTTCTTCTTAGTCCATGGATATTAGTGTGAATAGACGTTATCATCATGAGGTGCGACCAGCAGTAATGTGTTTACACCTTGCTGCCACACTTGAAGTTTAAAGTGTAAAGAAGACAAGAAGCAACTAACTTTCTCCGGGCAGGAGAAATACTGTCATGCAGTAACATTACCAAGTGTTAACCAGAACAAATTTAAACATTTACCATGAGGATGGAAGAGAAAATGATGAATAATGGCTGGTCAGCAGTGAGACAATACTACCAGGTTTCAAACTAGATAGCAATGACATGTTGATGAGCATGGTCCTACGCTGGCAGAAGTTGGATGCATCAAACAACTTTAATACACAGAATTACCCCAAAGAACTCCAAAACATATACTTAGGTTTTAAGTCTAGAAACGCATCCATATGCTTGGGCATTGGTGTTCATTTGTTGTTCCTCCTGTTTACAAGTGACCTAACTTAAAACTCACTGATTCTAGTTTTTTGTCTCTCCATTTTCTCCCCAACTCTGCTGCCAGTTTCTTTCTTGTCATTGTCATTATCATACCGCCTTCATACAGCTATGCAGCTAGTCATGAGACTGTGATCTCTGATTTTTCCAAGACAGGGCATCCAAACTTGTAAAAGTGTTCACACACTCAGACACATACTGTATATAGATCAACAAGCAAACACACATGTATATACACACACCCACGTGCACACCCACATTCATGAACAAACCTAGAAAGCAAACATGAATATGAATGAGCACACGCAGACACAAGACATGTACTCCTGTATTTGACTGTTCCCACAGGCAGGCAATGTGAAATATGAGCGGTAAACATTTGTATGGACAGATGTGGATTAATGTTCATCTTTCCCTCATGTAGGAGATTAAAGCTGATTTAGTGCTAACAGGGTTTAGGCTTCTATGATTACACACACAGACAGGAGGGAGGAGGGCTTGACTAGAAAACTGGTGGAAAGGTAAGTTGGAAAGAACAAATGGATCTGGAATATACTATTTGTTTGTTAAAATGAGATTATACAACAGAGAGGCTGTATAGAATTTAGGTCCATGAGTGGACCATTCTGTGGCAGACAAGGGGTGGGGGGCATTAGTGGTGTAACAGCGTCCATGTCTGAGTGTGTGTGTGCGTGTGTGCATGTGTGTGCTTCTGTTTAAGGGGGTGTGATAGTGCTACAGGAGCTTGGCTGCATTTGCAGTTGATAACGAACATTTAATGCAAGTCTGGAAAATTGAATACGGTCACCATCTGCTCTGTGCCCGACTGCTTTCTGAGGACGAATCTACAGCCAAGCAGGGAAGAGAGAGAGAGAGAGAGAGAGAGAGAGAGAGAGAGAGAGAGAGAGAGAGAGAGAGAGAGAGAGATTCATCATAATCTTGGGATCATCACAGCCAGCTCCGATAGCCTTATTTTTCCTTGGAACTAATTTGGCTATCCTTAACAATTAATTTAACAAACAAGCCCGTTTGTTTTTTTATTTCCCTTCAATGAAAATAATACAATATAAGCAATAAGATTCACAAAACATCCATAAAATAAGTAAATTACCTAATCTTTCAAAATGCAAATTCAGATCCCCTCCCCCCATAACAATGTAAAGTGAGGAGTGCCTAGAAAAGAGATATATAAACCTAATGAATTATTATTATTATTATTATTATTATTATTATTATTATTATTATTATTATTATAGTTCCCTGTTGCAGAGGAGGTTTGATGAGTTACTTTCACACATACATTGCTTAAAAAGTTCAGGCACAATATTTAGATCAGATAAGAAGAAATTCAAGGAAAGACAATATGATGAACTTGATACCTTGATCTTTTTTTTTTTTTTTTTGTATGTGTGTGTGTGTGTGTGTGTGTGTGTGTGTGAAGTTGATACCTTGATCTCCACACATTTTGCACCTCTCCAAGTTCTCAGCAACACCCAAATAAATCACGCATATCACTTCCAACTAATGAGAAGCCACTTTGGCAGCACGAAGGTTTTCTCAGTTTCCACCCATGTCCATAAAATGTGCATCTCTTCCTTAAAAGACCTTTACATTTTTAAAACACCCGTTAAAATAACAGTGTTTGTGATGTAACAAAATGACGTCAAGATACATCATTTCAGATCATTTTTCCCATCTTTAATGCGATTTAGCAACCAACACAATATATCTCAAAAACCAATAGAAATGTTTTATGGGGAAAAAAGAGGAAAAACCTTTTGCTTGTAATACAGCACTCTGTGTTTTTGGGTAAGAGTCTACCAACTTAGCACATTTGTGCTTTGAGTTGTTATCATGCTGGAAGGTGAAATTTTTCTTCACCTTCAGCTGTCTAACAGAGGCCTGCAGATTTTGTGCCAAAATAGATTTGTATTTAGAGATATTCATGATTCCCTCTATCTTTATTAGAGTCCCAATCCCAGCTGAAGAGAAGCAGCGCTATAGCATGGTGCTGCCACCACCATGCTTCAACATGGATATGGTGTTTTCCGGGTGTCTTGTATTTGCACCAGACATATCTTTTCGAATTATACCTAAAACATTCTTTTTTTTTTCTTTCACCAGACTGTAGCACATTTTGCCACATGTTTTTGGATGATTTAAGTGGGCTTGGATATTGTTTTTTGTGAGAAAGGGCTTCCATCTAGACACCCTGTCCCATAACCCAGACATGTGACAAATATTTCAGATTGTTGTTACATGTAGGGAGTTACCAGTACATAGATATTCCTGCAACTCCTTTAATGTTTCTGTTGGTCTCTTGCAGCCTCCCTGATAAGTTTTCTTCTTGTCCTTTCATCTTAGTAATGTCACTGTGATGCTCCATTTTCTCCACTTGATGATGGCCTTCACAGTGTTCCATGGTACATGTAATGTTTTGGAAATTCTTGTGTAACCCTCTCCTGATAAATACCTTTCGATAATAAAATCCCGTGCACGCTGCATAAGCTATTTCTCTACCAAGGTTTCAGCAGTTGTAAACCATTTTTGTTTTTCAGCTGATTTTTGTTGCTTGCTGTATCACATTAAAGGTGGAAAAAGATCTTGGGTTTTGTAGACTTTTTACCTCCACTGTGTATATATATAGAGAAACCATTTTGCCTGTATTAATGAGGTTTATGGAAAAGGTTCCTACAACATTTAACTTCATGTGTACATTGCATTTCATAATTAAGTCTATCTCAAAGGAGGTTCACAGAGGAACATATACTAAAACTAAAATGATATAGCACAAGAAATGATTAAATAACAATATTTGTAAACAAGAAAACCAGATGGTGGAAAAAATATTGGTAAAATAGTCGATCATAAAAGTAACGTAAACAGAATAAGAACTGATGGTTAAAAAAATCTTTTGCTGTTGGTATGTTCATCTTGAGTAACTGCTATATCCCGGTCAGGGTGGATCCTGGGAACACTGGGCGCAAGGCAGAAATACACCTTTCATTTTTTTAGGAACACCTGTACACCTACTCATACATGCAATTATCGAATCAGCCAATCATGTGGCAGCAGTGCAATGTATAAAATGCTGCAGATACAGGCCAGCAGCTTCGGGTGATCACATCAACCATCAGAATGTGATCTCACTGATTTTGACCATTGCATGACCGAGGTTTGAATATTTTTATAACTGCTGATCTCCTGGGATTTTCATGTAAAACTGTCTCTAGAGTTTACTCAGAATGGTGCAATAAAGAAAAAAAACATCCAGTGAGTGGCAAACTTTGGGCTCGTTAATACCAATCAATCGTCGCTTGAATGCCACAGACTATTTGAGTATTGTTTCGGACCACATGCACCCCTCCATGGCCACAGTTTACCCATCTTCCAATGGCTACTTCCAGCATGATAATGCACCATGTCACAAAGCAAAAGTCATCTCAAACTGTCATGACTCATGAACATGACAATAAGTTCAGTGTTCTTCAGTGACCTTCCCAGTCACTGGATCTGAATCCAATAGACACCTTTGGGATGTGGTAGAACAGGAGTTTTGCAGCATGAAAATGCACTTGATCTGTAGGAATCTGTAGGAATTGTGTGATGCAATCATGTCAGCATGGACCAGAATCTCAAAGGAAAGTTTCCAACATTTGTGAAATCCATACCACAAAGAACTGAAGCTGTTTAGAGAGCAAAGGGAGGCCCTACTATATAAAAATACCCAGTATTAGTATAGTGTTCCTAATAAAGTGCCCAGGGAGAGGACCAACATTGCAGGCATCCTACACTCTGTAGGATTGTATTGTCTAGCTGAGGCTATGGCCTATGTTATTAAATGTGTTGTTAAATATGATTTAACTTTCATTTGTATGAAACCAAGTGAAACCCAACCACATCGTTGTTGGTTGTTTGAATTCATAAGAATTCCTCATGAGATCAGATTTCATTGGCAAATGCAGTAACAGCCACATTACTGCAGAGAGAGAGAGAGAGAGAGAGAGAGAGAGAGAGACAAAGAGAGAGAGAGAGAGAGAGAGAGAGAGAGAGAGAGAGAGAGAGAGAGAGTTATATTTACTTATAAAAACATTAAAAGAATTAAGAGCTTAGGAATTGAGGAAAATGTGGCAGAGATGTAAGAGTTAGAGAGAGAGAGAAGATGGCGCACCCATCATGTGTGATTTGTGAAGTCACAGACACAGATGCAGGTGAGCACAAGTAGGACGGCCAGCCATGAGTCTCACACTTACAGACACACAAATATACATGTGCACACATACACACATACATTTGTCTTACTTTCCCTGTCAGGACCGTCCATGGACATAATTATTAATACACACACTCACGCAATCTCTCTCTCTCTCTCTCTCTCTCTCTCTCTCTCTCTCTCTCTTTCTACACACAAAATCCCAGCCTTAGTGTACAAAACTCTATACACACCGATCACAGCTGAGCATTATCAGATAAAAATGTAACGTTGGACATGAAAATCTGCCTGAGTGATTGTGAACTGCTTGGTCACTAATGGTCCCAGTTACATGTGCATGAACATCACAGTAACATCACAGTACATCCAGTATAACTTACAGCCGCTGTGCTTATTGTACTTACATGTCCTTAAAAAGTGCAATCAGTGATTTTTCCAGAGGTTATCTGCAGTTTTAGAACTCAAACTCAAGCAAGCAATAATTTGTTTACTTGAAAATAATATATTATTATACAAAAGGGGGCGATTTCTGAATTGACAGACATATAGAGATGGTTAGATGTTGGTGGATGACATAATTTGTTTTTCCTCCCATTTAACATGCCTGAGGCACTGCAGAGAATTATTATTATTATTATTTTTGCTCTGAAATGGAGTGGGAACATTACACAATTTGTTCTAAATTAAAAATGCTCATCACATCTTTTGCCTACCACAACTACAGCCTATATGTGATTAAACAACCGGAAACCTACAGTAGCTGATGAGAGGGTTAAGAATAGACAGAAAAGAAAAGAATAGATTTCTCAATGAATGTTAAATATAGTCCACATCACCATTTTCAATATATTCTGAAATCCTGATACATATCTTTCCTTTCATCATTCTATCATTCACAGATAAACAGATGGATGGTGGAGATTTAATTCACCATTGCTCATGAGCCTTTGTTAAATCTTTGCAATTTTCATTTAATAGAGATTCAATGTGGATTTTTTACCATTTTTGGTCTCCTGTCCCAATCTGTAGCATAGTGAACATGCTTAGAGAGAGAGAGAGAGAGAGAGAGAGAGAGAGAGAGAGAGAGAGAGAGAGAGAGAGAGAGAGAGAGAGAGAGAGAGAGAGTAAACAGCTGCCTAACATTACAGCTATTGTTGTTAATCTGTATCTCTCTGACTCATTCAAACACATATTAAATATGAAGCATGGATTTAGCAGGCATGATAGCAGAAGGTGGGGAGAAAGTGCTGATACCGGAGAGTAAAAGTGGCTCATCTGGAGATGTACTCAAGTATGTATACAATACAAACATAGAGGACTAGAATTACTTTAGTGTGTCAATTTATCATATAGCTATATTTTTAAAGCTACATCCTTCCAAAGCACAGGAACACTCAAGTGGTATGAATGATTATGAATTTTTTTTCATGCTGTTGCTATCCATAAAACCTAACCACTAATTGCTTTCGGTTTAGATTATTTCGGCATTTTAGATAGTGGTGAGATTGTCTTTCACTCTTCAAAATGGCAAAAGCGTGATAAAGTGTCTAACCACAGGGTTTCGAATGTCAAGATCGGCAACACCAAATTATAATGTGGGCTCATGTACAATAATACATCAATTCTATGAAAGCATGTTGAAAATGAGTTTAAATGGAGATGACAATTCTCCAGTATGCAAAGACCTTAGGCACAAATAAAGTAAAGCTTTCATAACTAATTAACTAAAATGTTTCTAAATATAAAACATTACTATGAAGAACAATGAAAACTAAAATAAAATTCAGATCAGTGTTTGGGGTGACTGGCCTTTGCCCTTATAAATGCATCAGTTCCTTTAGGTACATTGTGGTGCACTTTTAAAAGGAAATTGGCTAGTATGTTTTTCAAGCATCTTGGAGAACTATGTCCTAGATGTTCTATAGACTGTGGCGCACTCTCTCCCTCTCACTCTGCTTTTATTTCTGCAGGTCCTAAGGGCTAAAAAGATGTCTAATACTTCGCTCTTTAGGAATTAAAATCTTTGAACATTTTAGGATGAAAATAAAGGGGGAAAATAAAGATTTAATCAACAAACAAAAATTAAGTAACACTTTACATTAAGGGTCATATAACTGAGCTTTAACACATTAGTTGACAAAAAAACAACAACATAAACTTACCATATGTAACATTTAAATAACTAACACTTAAAGTAACTGATGGTTTATAAGTAATAAATTATGTAAGCTAAATAATAAACACCACAGTTTATGAACATATTTGTGGTTGTTAAAGTTCTCATGTTTATGTCTGGAGAGCAGAGTTCAGAACTTAGTTTTAGTCATGAACTGCAGTATGCAGGTGCAGTTAGTTTAAATAGATATTTAAAGACATGTCAATTAACATGTGTTTTAAACATTGTAATTTATTTATGTTGACCTTCATGATTTGTTAATGTTAATTCATGCAGTTAAATATATGCATAT
>NC_030430.2:14142726-14180226 GCF_001660625.3 Ictalurus punctatus
AATGAAATCATGCTAGAATTTGTGTAAGTGGATTCCAGGCCATTTAATTTCGTTGCATTAAAAATGAACTCGCTTCATACTGAGAGATGAAAATAACACCATGTCCTCTCTCATTCTCTCCATCTGATTAAATACATGTGCTCCTGTCTCACGCAGATTGTAGGAGTTGTGTTTTGGTGACTTAATAGGTCTCAGTAGACAAACGCTATTCTCTATTGTATAACCCGTTCATAGCCTCATTTCTCAATCAAATAAAATACGACAATAAACATACAACAAACCTGCTGACTAACTGAAGAAAGTCAGGAAGGTAATCATCCTTTAATTCCTCCTGCAGACAAGTAAGATTATTTTGGATATAATCGGATTTCCATTCTGATAGTCGCACAGAGAAAATATACAGTTGTGCGCACACCCCTTGCAGAATCTGCCTAAAGTTGTTTAAAAAAAAAACAAACAACAACAATAATAAGAGGGATCATTAAAATTGCAATTTGTTTGTTATTTCGTACTGCCCTGAATAAGCTATTTTTCACAACAGATGTGTGTGTACATATAGTCCACAAGATATATAGTCACAAGAGTCACATATAGTCCACAAGAGACAATAATAACTGAATTTACACAAATTAATTATTAATTATTAGTTAATTATTAGTTAAACAGCCCACTAATCTTCAGAAAATTCTTCCAGGTCCATTACAAAAGGTGCAAACATTCACTGATGCTCAATAAGGCAACACGATACATTAAGAGCCAGGGGGATGTAAACTTTTGAACAGAACGATTGGTGTAAATTGTTATTATTTTGTCTTCTGGGACACATGTAAATATCTTATTTAGCTTCTGAAGGGCAGTACTAAATAATAAAAAAAAGATCTTTAAACAAAATAATAACAATTGAACAACTGAACCATCAGTACTCATTATAAATGTTACCTAACATCTATGATGAACAATACTGATGATATTCACAATGATGAACAATATGGAACAATATGAAGAATATAAATAAAATGACCAATATGATGAACAATATTCAGATATTTGTAACCATACTATGTCTACCAATATAGGTAGTATTATGTGAAATAAACTATGTTATGTTTATCCCAGATATAAAAAGATTGGAATCAAAAGTAAGAAAAGACGAATAAACAGCTTTATAACAGGAAACCACAGGCATTAAAGCCCTGGTGAGTGACAGCTTTCTAACTGTTAGTCCTTGAAGCTGAGCATTTTTGTCTCGTGGAGATATTGACAAGTGGAATTGGCCATAAACTGATTATCGCAATGGGATAAAGAAGCTTTAAGAGTCTTTAGCACAATCCACCGCTGAGGAGATGGCCGGAGACACTGGATCAAGCTCAGATAAACCTCACGCCTCCCTTCTTCCATCATTTTCTCCTCTCAACCCTTCTAGCCAAACTCCTCAATTGTAAATGCACTCAAAGCCAGTGAGTCTCACAGTTTCAAAACAAACTTTAAAAGCCCGCTGTGCAATGAGCATTGAGGTTTATCTTAACAGACCCAACCCACACACATTGAACTGGACTCTTCTTATTGTGTTTATTACATGAAGTAGCATAGTTCACAAATGATAGTTCACAATGCACAGATTTTTCTATAATGCTGTGACCTGCTGCTGTCTTTATCCCCCTCCCCCACATAGGTTAGTGTGTTGTCAGGGAGATTAGTAATTCTGTATGGATCTTTATAAGGGGAGGGAGTCATTAAGTCAAGTTAGTGTGGGTGACCATTCACTGCTCCACTCTCATATCAAAAATGTTACAGTGACTGTACATCACCTGTCAGCCTGTACTACACAGGAAGGACACCCGAATGACACAAAGAGTTATTCAGGTCGTAATGAAGAAGCTTAATGAAACCAGTGCCCTTGAAAATTCTTTATCACCCCCCTCCATATTACCCCCCCCCCTCTCCCTTTCTATCCTGTCAGCTATGCCACGTGCCATTGCTATATTAATTAAACGCAGCATTTTCTAAAGCACTTAAGTGAGCCGCTCTTGTTGATAATGAGTGGGCTTAAAAGAGCGCTGTCCCTCCAAAATGACTTTTTAAACCGGCCTTATTAAGCAGAAAATTACGCCCAAATCAGCCTACAAGGCCCTCATTAAAAGCCACTGATCCTTAGCTGGCTCGTTCGCTTTTAATTAGGAGCGCGTGAGTCTCACCACCGCGCCGAGAGCCATTAATCCTTCCTTTCATCACTCACAAGACAGGCTCCACCCACTCACCGACTGTCGGCCACGCCCACTCATAATCATCCGGCCCCGCCTACTCCCACCTTGCCGCTCCATCGCTGAATGCAGTGAATGTACAGCATTGTGTGTACATTTAGATTTAGATTTATTCATTAGGCAGACCAAGACTAACACAGAGCAAAAATAGATACTAGTAAGCTCGCTTACTAAAAAAGTACTCATTTAAAACCTAACTAATGTTATAAACACAACACTCTTGTTTGTATTTCTCGGCCATTGCAGATAGGTTTAGATCTGAACAGTAGAACAGTATTCTGTTCTACAGTAATACTGCAAAGTAATAATTCTGACCTCTGCATTTAGGCTTATTACAATGATTAAATTTGTCGTACTATCCTTGTGAGGTATTTCCATTGACATAATTATTAATGCAAATAATTCATGTGATCCTACATCTAAATCTAACCTTAACCTTAACCTCAGTCACCAAAAGGAAACCTTTTAGCTTATTTATTTATATATTTATTTTTAATATGTACAAGCTGCAGTTTCTGAGTTTTGTTAAAAAAAAGATATCCTTATCTTTATGAGGAAATTTGGTCCCCGGTAAGATATAAAAGTATAAATAACCCCCACCCCACCCACACTGCAAACAATTATACTGTATGTTATCAAGTGAAAATATCTTGAGTATGTGTTAATGCATCTAATATGTGCTATTAAGAGATTACTTGAAATTGAATATAAAATTATGCAGCCTGTTTTTAGATGTTATTCATTTCAAGCTTTGAATGTTTATATTGTATTGGTATATAATTTTGCTTCTTTCTGGAAATAAATGCTTTAAAAAAAATAAAGATGATTCCAAGTTTGAAATATGCAGAATATGTCTAGAAATAGATTTAACAATCTTTAGTTTGGTTTATTATAATCTTATGATTGGAAATACTAGATAGATGTGACTACATTTAAGATACTTTCACTTGTTAAGATGTCATTTTTTGCATTTTTTGCTCACACACACGCGCGCACACACACACACACACACACACACACACACACACACACACACACACACACACACAGTGTAATCTAGTGAGTTTCTCAGGCATTGCAGTGGTGCACACCTCTGCCTGTCAGAATCCTCTGTGCATCAAGGATTATGGATGGCCAATTACATCGCTTTTGGCATTAATTAATGACACTAACTATCCCCCAATGCTCTCTACAAAACAGGGTTTCCCCTCAGCTCCAGAAAACACGATTCAGAGGGCCTTATACAGCAGGGAAGTGAGTAACTGGGTGTTGTGAGTGTGCTGGAGTTTGTCTCTCGTTGTGTCTGACTACACAATTTCAGTGTGTGCATATGTCTGTTTGTATATGAACACAAGAACAAGTGAAAGTCTATTTGTGAGTGTGTGTGTGTGTTAGGAAATGTGAACACCAATGTGGCAGGGGGAGGGAAATGGGACTGCACTGGTGTGCACCTCGTTTCCGTGTCCCAGATCCCCTGTCATCTTTCTAAAGTTCCCACCAGTTTGGCGTCTGAAGGCCATTACAGAGATTAGGCTGTGACGCTAGACTGGGCGCTGGGCGTGTCATCTCAGATACAGAGTCAAAATGAGACACAGCTATTGTGCTCTCTTGCACTCTCTTTTTTATTTTTTCACTCTCTTTCTCTCTCCATTGTCTATTTTGTGTACTATAAAATTAATATATATGTATCAACTGAACATTTTATATGCAAATGCAGTAGCACGGCTATAAATATGAACAGGAAAGTTAATATTATATTTCTTCTGTTCTGTTCTGTTCTCTCCTCTCCATGGCTTAATGTTTCCCTCAGGTGGTTATGGTAGGGGGTTTAAATGTGGTGTCAGGTGCCTTGTAGCAATTTGTGGGCATGTATACTATTTGTGAGCATTCTCCAATCCATGTCTGATTACAGTAACGAATCCTTATTCCTTGGTGGTGCCACACACTTGCTCATGTCTGACTGAATCACATGGCTGCTAGGAACCAACTGACTTTGCCTCTCATTGCATGAGACAAACAGGGCCGCAGGGAAGAGGCAGCCATGATGTCACATATCTACCGGAGGGGGTCCCCTCTTTATTCACATACAGAGGCATTAGAGGGTGTGTGCACCCTTCAAACATTCATATAGTTAGGCAGGAACTCTCTCTTAAACATTGCGATTAGCCAGATAAATCGTGCACAACGAGCTTCCATTCACATGAGGAAATGTTCACTGTGTACCCTTCCAGCACAAAAATATGAAAATGGACCCCCAGAGTCGGTGGATGTTTCTGGTCAGTCAGTGGTCACTGAAATACATATAGTGTTAAGCCTATTGAGACTACCTGAATAGAAGACTGCCGATGACATTTACAGGGTCGTTCTAAACTAAACAGTTTTTAATTAAAGGCACTAACTAAGGAACACTTATCATTACGTGTAACTAATCAACACATATGAGTTGTTGTTTTCAACAGTAAATGACTGGTGGTGGTGGTGGTGGTGGGGGGGGGGGGGGGGGGGGTTCTGCTGAAAATAGAGAAAATAGTTGAGTTAGGTAAGCTTTCTGGTAAAAATTTTCACCAGCAATTTGAATAGGAATAGCAGTACATTCATGAAATCATTATCCAAGCAGTGCAATGCACAAAATCATACCTATATATAGGGCAAGAGTTTCACTTAATGCTCACATCAAAAAGCAGAATGGGAGAAAAAATGTGATCTCAGTGACTCAGTGATGGGCTGGTTTGAGTATTTAAGAAACTGCGGATCTCCTGGGATTTTGATGCACAACAGACTATTGTGTTTCTACATAATGGTGTAAAAAATAAATAAATAAATAAATAAAAAGAAATGAACAAATAAAATTCTGTGAGCGTCAGAAATGCCTTGATGAGAGAGGTCAGTGGAAAATGGCCAGCTTGGTTCAAGTTGACAGGAAGGCTACAGTAACTCAAATAATTACTCTTTACAACTGTGGTGAGCAGGAAAGCATCTCAGAACACACAGAGTGCTGAACCCTGAGGTGGAGGAGCAGAAGACTGCATTAGGTTCCACTCCAAGAACAGGAATCAGAAGCCACAGGCTCATAAATAACATTATTTAACCTACTGTATATTAGACTATGTGAACCACAATTGCTAAATAAATAAACAAAGGGACATTTAAAAAATCCAGCTTGCTTGCTTAATTCCTCTTTTAATTATTAAATTGTGAGACTTGTTCTTGTTTCCAAAAGTAATTGTGTGACTTCATTTTCAAAACAATTATAGTGAAGTATGTGTATTATAAATTGCTGTCCCTTCCAGTGGAACAAGAGTGGAAGAAGAAGGTGGAAGAAGAGGCTTTGGTGAGCATAAGGCAAAGTTAGTGTCCTTTCAAAATAGATATATAGACTCTAGCACTTATGCGCACGCCACACAAAAAGTCGCAACACTTTATTTTACAGTTCCCTAAGTTTAACTTATTAACATGGTAAAGAGTAATGTACAAGCACTAATGCTGAGTGGAGTGTTTACATCATAAAACACTATATGTACAAGCTTGAGGTATTAGACAGGTCAGAGTGTGATTATACCTGACAATAACTGCTGAACAGTTTGTACTACACTGCTAAAACATAGAGAAATGCTAAACAAAGACACACACTCCTAAACATAACCAGCTCGCTAGTGCTTCAAATGATGTGCCTTGGAGCTCGTATGTTTTCCAAAGTGAGAACAAACACAACCTGAACTCTGTTTCAGCAACCTGCCCCCCATCTTCCCAACTATTCTCTCGGCCTGTTTGCACTCCTGAGCCCTGTAGTAAACAAGTGCACATATAACAAGCACCGGTACTGAGCTACAAGAGCTTAATGACTCTCAGCAGCACTGTCAGAAACAGTCGGTAGAGTTCAGCACTTAAGGGCATATGCTTCTCTCTCTCTCCATCAGTCGCCTGTGAAGAGCAACAAAACACACAAAAGAGGCTTCCAGCTATGGTAATGAAATTAGTCCTGTGGAATAAGAAGCATTAATGGCCTGAGACATGAGGGATGACAGGAATAATCTTATAAAGAACACTTGTGAAAAGCAGATGAATGACTACTGCTCTTGAAGTCTTTAAAGTCTTTATGCTGGTTTTGTGTGTGTGTGTGTGTGTGTGTGTGTGTGTGTGTGTGTGTGTGTGTGTGTGTGTGTTAAAGTAGTTTAGCAATCATTTGCAGGAGTGATTTGACAAGCAAAATGAAAACGCACTCACATCCGAAATGCTCAATAAACTCAAACAGTGTTGCGGGTGTGCTTTCTGGCCCTATAACTAGTATGTCAATGAAACATCTTGAATCATAATGGCCATTTTGAGCCAATATCATATGGATTGATTTTTGGATTTGATTACCTAAAGTCACTCTCTGGCACTCTCTCTGCAAAATGATGTGAACATGCAGTTCATATAAAGATAACTGGTGGTAATAAACTCCTATTACGTGCTATATATCTTAGTTTCATTAAAGAAGAAGCAAAATATTGACATCTAACATGGTTTGCATCATAAAGTTGACACATTTTAGATAAATGGACAAATTGTGACAATTTTCCCATGAAAAAAGTTTGTAATATGTTTGCTGGTTGGCAGTTTGGTATATGCAGTATATCCAGGCCAGTACACTCAAAGTACACAGGACTACAGTGTTCCTTTAAAAATCATTTAATGTACATAATGGGACTTTAAGGAATACTGATGTGGGGGCATGGTGGCTTAGTAGTTATAGCTCCGGGGTTGGGGTTCGAATCTCTCCTTCGCCCTGTGTACGTGGAGTTTGTGTGTTCTCCCCGTGCTTCGGGGATTCCTCTTGTTACTCCGGTTTTCTCCCCCAGTCCAAAGACATGCGTTGTAGGCTGATTGGCATCTCTACATTGAATGTAGCTTGTGAATGGGTGTGTGAGTCTGTGTGCGATCGTGCCCTGTGATAGGTTGGCACCCCATCCAGAGCATCCCCTGCCTTGTGCCCCGAGTCCACTGGGATAGGCTCCAAGTTCCACGTGACCCTGTTTAGGATAAGCGATACAGAAAATGGATGGATGGATGGAACATTGATATACCCTTAAAACTTTATCCTAAAAGTTAATTTAAAAGTACATCATGTGCACCTTCCCAGGTAAAAGATGCACACAAAATTTACAAAGCATGTCCACTTGATGCTACCGTCCTATGACGAGGAAGAGTATAGTGTGTTACCTCGATTTCAGAGAGTGTATGGTGAAAAGACAGTGCAAGTCAGGCTCAGTTCTCGAAATGTTTGTTACTACATTTAGTCTAAAGTGCTTTATTCATGGACTCAAACAAACAAAGCTGACATTTGCTCTGGAATCTGATTGTATCTGTTTGACTTGTTTCAGTCACTGATGTCATTTATGCTACATGTGAGGAATCCTATAGGATTTCATTTAGCTCATTTTCTTTCTCATGTTAAATAAATGTTCAAAGGTGCTCAAAAGCCAATGTAGATTATAGTAGTAACGTGCTCCATGATGGAGCCTGTGTTTATACCTGTAACTAGTGATTAATGTAGGGAAAACTGATTCCCTACAGTTTTCCCTCCAAGCTGCAGACAGACAGACAACCTGGAAACAGTCCGGTTAAATCTGGATGGATAATCAAAACCGAAATGAAAATCCCAGCAATATTTATCATCATACACTTGTAATTGAAGACAGCGCATGGGTTTCTTACTTTTAAAAGGACTCGTTTAACTCAACAGGACTTCACCTTGGTAGACTTGTGCTCTCTTATTAAAAGTGCTGACTTTATGTAAAGAGACTTCCCTCTTCTTGTGCTTTGTTCTCGAAAGAACATAGGCTTTTATTTTAGAAGTGACTATTCTACTAAAACCTAAAGTCCTAACTGATTCTATAATACTTGTAGAGGTACAGTGAAAATGTTGAATAAAAATATATTTTTAAGACACTTAAATGATATGCATCCACCTTGTAGTAAACTTGACTGTATGCATGTACAATCATTTGTTTAGGTTAATGTCATTACACTGTGACAAGTACAAGCTGGAGAAGTGCAGAAGTTTTCGCTCAGCCGGTTACTGTGGTACAGCCTAGGCCTCATTGTCCATTTGGTTATTGAAATATGAAATATTTTCAGTGCAGCAGTAATCAGGCCTCTGTCCATTGTATATAGGAAAGACTGGCTCGGTAATGGCTTTAACAAACGGAGAGCAACAGAAACCCTGCGCTTTTGAAAAATACCCGTGGCTACGCGCATCTGCCGAAACGGCCCAGAGCAAAGATTAGCCGCATTTAAGAAATTCATATCATACCTGCTCAGGATCACTGAACGGCATGACAGAGGAATTTTTTTAATTAGCTAAAATAGCCTACAAAAATATTTGAGAATGAACGTAAATGTTAATAATAATAATAATAATAATAATAATAATAATAACAACAACAACAACAACAACAACAACAACAACAACAACAACGCCAGTGATTTGTTTAAATGTTTAGTTTTAAATATTTAGTTTTGATTTTTTTTTTATTTCTACATTAAACAAAAAAAAAAAATAAAAAAAAAATAGCCAAAATCGCGAATGGTCTACGCTGGTATATTTACATAAAATAAAAGCACAAATGCAACATTGATTGATTATATATATATAAATAAATAACCTCAGCCATATATGTCCGTAATGAGGTGAAAATAATTGGAGGAGCAATAAAGCGTCATCAGTCATCACTGCTCATAGATGTTTTAATTATAAAGACGTATAAACAATATATGAAACTCATGTAGCAACAAGACCAAACGCTTTGCCAGTGTAGGCGTCATCAAGTAGATCTTCACAGTCGTACAACACAATCAAGTGAATATGTTCATTAACATATCCAAATCCAAAAATCACCATCATAGGCCAACAGATTCAAAATGCGTTACACAGCGTTTTCTCCACAAAGCACTGACAGAAGAGAGGGTGAGAGAATTTAGGCTATGCTTGGCCCATATTGATGTCTGACTGTCTAAATGAATATACATGATAAATCGTCCCCCCCTACCCCCTTTCTCATTGTGGCACGTTGCATAGTTTACCAATAATAAACTAAATTACAAGGGGAAATTTGAGGTTTGCAGTGGCAATTACGCAATTACTGACTTATTAAAGAATGGTCTATTTTTCCATAGGATCACTGAACATGCACTCCAGTGCAATGCATTACGTCACATAGGCGATTGTTAAAATATGTTTTGCTTAATTAGGAGGGCAGAGGAGAAAAGCGGCTGAATGTGAGGAATTTAAAAAAGCCTGTTCCAAAATATATTGCGACCCTTCGTACATATATATTTCACATGACCTGGATGAAATATTATAGTAGGTATTTAAACATGTCGAAGAATTATGTATTATACTAAAGTTCTCTTCCCAACAACAAAACATTTCAATTGTGTATATCGAGACCAGCTGCGGGTAAAGTTCGAGTAAGCGCGCAGGTGTGTGCGTGTGTGCGTGTGTATGTGCGTAAATCAAGGCTTATCGCTGCAGTGCTTGAAGAGACTCGAAGGCGCCGCCGAGTACGAGCACTTCTCCACGCAGGCAGCTAGCGCAGTGCCTGAGAACGGGTACACGGTGGCGGGGGTCTGTCCGAACGGGGCCAGTGCGCTCGGTACGGCCGACGTGAGCGTTTGGCCTTGGTTAAGGTACGCCACGAGCCGGCGCATCTCCTCCAGAGCCTGCGCTTGCATGAGGATGTAGTTCTTGGCGAGGAGCAGCGTGGCGATTTTGGACAGTTTGCGCACGGACGGGCTGTGTGCGTACGGGATGACGGCGCGCAGGCCGTCGAGAGCATCATTCAGGTCGTGCATGCGCCGGCGCTCGCGCGCGTTGATACTCAGGCGCAGAGAGCGCTGCTCCTTGGGTTTCTTGGCGGCCGGGTGCTTGGGGTCCTCTCCAAAGGCCGAGCTCTGTTTCCGAGCGTCCACATCGAAGCTGTCGTCGTCGTCGCTCGTGTGCTCGCCGCCGCTCTCCCCGGATTTGGCCGTCTGCGCCGTGAGGAAGTCTGCAGCAGCGGAGGAGGCGAGCGGGAAACGGGCAGGACTCGATGCACCGTGACCCGCGCCGAAGCCCAGCGCCGCTTGGCCGTAACGCTGCGTCAGGTCCAGAAGCGTGTCATTGCTGATTGATTTCAGCAGATTCTCCTCTCGAGCATTCATTATGAAAAAAACGGAAACGAATTACAAAAATAAAAATAAAATAAAAAAAAAAGATTAAAATCGGGAAGTGAAACCTTATCCGCCGCGTTCCTAGTCTCGATTTCTCTCTGCGCTTTCTCGCGCTGTCTTCTTGCTTCCTGCAAGTCCTCACGGCCGTGCCCAGAAACTGTGAAAGTTGTAATCTGAGTCAACCTTGCTCCAACCCGCTTCTTCCCTCGCGCGCCTGATCTGGTCACCTTACACAAGCATGTGATGTGGTAAAGACGCACTCGGTTATGATACGCGCACTTTAGACACCTCGTGCGAACTTGTGCGCGTGTCCTCGCTGCTGCGCGCGCTGCGTTCTGCCCTCGCCCTGGGCACAGTGTGGCGCGCGCTCCGTCCTACAAGAGCGTTAGTAAGAGCGCGAGGCCCCGCGGGATTACTATTCTGTCCAATCAGCGAGGCGTTTTAATTAAGAGGATTAGAAGCCTGCTGTGTCTTCATTGTAACCGCGAAAAAAACCCCCACAATAGGTGGACCGGACGAAATAATGACATGAAAGTGTCTGCAGTGAACTTCAGATATTAATATTTCTGACATTTATCAGCGATTTTAGACCAGCTAAATGACAAAAATACAAATTAAAAATACCCCTCTCTCTCTCTGTCATATATATATATATATATATATATATATATATATATATATATATATATATATATATATATATATATATATAGTTTAATCGGTTATTTGATCATACACCAGTAGAGTCTCATCATTGTTTTGTGAACTTAGACGATTAAAGTGTACACTTTGGAATACAATTTCATGCCTAACAGCAACAACAACAACAGCAACAACAACACAATGAATTAAAGATAATGTGTTATCGGAATGATCGTAAGAATGAGTTCAGGAACTAAACACAAAGTCTTAAAGAGCCTCCAGATTTGATCCCATACCACAGTTTCCGGCTTATTGCTGACCTTTACCCTTCTACTATGTGGGATTCAGTGGTTATTGTTGATGTGGGTAATTCTGTTTCCCTTTAAATATTGATGCTGACCCTTTCTGCTCTCCGGACTTGACTGATCCATCCTGATGCCCTGCCTCTGGATGGAGCTCTCATCAACTGAAGGCTACATTCTGCCACTGAGGACGACTTCAAGCAGTGCAGCCTGGAGATTGCTGAGGATGGTACTTACCATGGAAATGGTTTTGGACCTCAGTTCCACATGCACATTTTCGCTGTGGTTGCTGGGACTATGGTTACTGCGATGGCCTTAGGACTGCAATTACCACATACAATTTTGCACTCAAGTCTCCTTTAGTGAACAGTGGACTAGTTCAACAAACAGACTTCATATAAAAACCATAATGAACTTTCTTTTACTTTCACACTATCTGTTGTTACCCAGATGAGGAGGGGTTTCCTTCTGAGTCTGGTTCCTCTCAAGGTTTCTTCCTCTTATCATCTTAGGGAGGTTTTCCTTGCCACTGTCGCCACTGGCTTGCTCAATAGGGATTAATCCACACACTTAAAATCTGTATCCCATATTTATATATTTCTGTAAAGCTGATTTGAGACAATATCCATTGTTAAAAGCACTATACAAATAAAAATGAATTGATTTGAATTTAAATACAAATCAAGACCATGAATTCGTGAATTTGAGGTCATACCCGACAATTATTTTATTACAAGCCATAAAATTTTTAAAGCAGGCCCAGCTTTCATACTGTTTTGATGTGCAACGTCTTACACAGTTAAAGCAAAAAGGAGAAAACAACAACAACAACAACAAATAGGACATCATCATTCCAATGAGGGTCATACTAACTTATATCTGAAATCTGATTGCATTTTGATTACATTTTTTAATGGAGCTGAAATGAGGAAGTTGGACAGCTAAATGGCTACCGGTACCGTTAACAGTAGGCTATTTACCGGGACTAACTAAGTTGTTTTTATTTCCGCTTAGAAACGAACAGTGCAGCCTACACAGTGCTGGAGCATTGATCATAACGTCTAAGACAGCCTTAAAACAGATCTAAACACTTAAACGCACCTAAACAGTTAATCATACAGAGTATAAGTAGGCCACTGGGACACACAGCGAACCGTGTAGCATGAAAAGAACTGCAAACATGCTGCTACTGCCGCCGTGTGGTCGCTGTTCCACATTACAACACTCCATATAGCCTTGTCTGACTGACTTCCCTATTCACATGGCAGTGCACTACATTATTACAGGGCCAGGAGTGGACACAGGCTTATATATATAAAAGAACAGGGGCACCTAGAGGGAATTGACTCATTTTTTCCCTACTAGGCTATAGACATACCCTATAGTGGGCACATATTCTCATACACATAAAAAGCACCTAGACGGCATGTATAGGAAACCCTATAGAGCACTGCATCTCATTTTCTCCACTGGAAAGACACCAATTAGGGCACTTTATTATGTTTCCTCACATGTATGGGAACCCTATAGGGCATTGCATTACATATTCTCCACTGGAAGGCACTTCATCAGATTTTCTTATGTGTACTGGCACCCTAGAGGGCAATATGATACTTTTGTTCTGTTTTGTTTTTCAATTTGAAGGGCAGCAATTATGGCACTTAATCATGTTTTCTTCGCTCTAAGGGCACCCTAGAGGGCACTTTTTCACATGTTGTATAGGGACAACCTACAGGGCATTTTCACAGCAAATTGTGTTATCTGTGATTTCTGTCAAAGGTAAATCCTGATATTGTTGATACTGCTGTGAGAAATTAATTACAGAATGTTTCCTAGGCCAACATCTTTAATCAATTTGATGGTAGCTACTCTGTACATATAATATATGTATTGTATCCGCATATAAAATAATCTAATTATGTTGATAATGAAATGGGGGGGGGGGGGGGGCAGGGGTCGTGTTTAGTACATTTGCCTTGCACCTCCAGGGTTGGGGGTTCAAATCCCAGTGTGCACTGTGCCTGCGTGCTCTCTCTGTGCCTCAGGGGCTTCTTCCAGGTACTCTAGTTTCCTCCTCCAGTCCAGAGACATGCATTGTAGGCTGATTAGAATTCCCAAATTGTCCGTAGTGTGTGAATATGACGTCCAATGTTTCCTCTGCTCTATACCGCAAGCTCCCTGGGATACAATCCAGGCTCCCCATGACATAAATAGATAGATGGCTGGATAATGAATTTGGATTTTTAAAAATTGTTATTAAAATTTGATTTATTGATGCCATTAATAAGTATGCTGCAAAAAAAGAATGTATTAAAAATATAACTGTGGATGAATGCACCCCTGTGACAGTTTCGCACCCCGTCCAGAGTGTCAATCGTTTTGTGCCTCGAGTTCCCTGGGATAGGCTCCAAGATCCCCAGCGACCATGTGTAGGATAAGCACTATGGAAAATCATTAGATAGATGGATGGATGAAAGTAAAAACCTAAACTAATGAAAATCTGTGTCCCAAAATACCAAAAATCATTAAAATCGTCTTGACAAAAGGTTAAAACTTGCTTTTATAAAATATGATAGAAACATTTTCTTTTAAACATGATAGAAACATTCTTCCTTCACATTGAGGTTTTAAGAATTTATCAGCAAGAAAGCTTAGACAAGTTGGAAATTCAAAAAGTGTCCCAATATATCTGAATTCAGCATCAGAATAATATTATTTGCCATATACCTTTACATGTATTAGGATTTTTTTTTTGGTGTTTGGTCACAACGTGATAAATTCAACACAAACAGCTCAGACAATACAATAGAATTCACCCTAATTTTCCACTGAAAATACAGAGAGCACTACAAAATGCCTGCAAGCCAAATATTGAATTTTATGGTGAATAGGGAACCAGTTCAGACATGGCTTGTATTTTTGTGGCTTCGGGTCGATAAGTAAATTGTAATGCCTAGATTAGAACCTGAAAGGGATTCATGTAGAAATGTATAATTATCAAAAGAACACTTGAAGAATGCTCTTTTCTATGAGTGTACCACTCTCATACAGTGGAATAAGTATTCATTCCCTTTCCACACTTATTTCGTGTTACAACCTGTAACTGAAATGGACTTTACGTCTTATAAATGGGCTTTATAATGGAGATTCTTGTCATGAGTCTACACAAAATAGCACATAATATTAAAATCAGAGTTAAATCAATATATTGCCTTTTTTTAACAAATAAAAAGCAAAAAAGTTGTGATTGCTTCACAGAAGCAATTCACTCACCCCTCTTGCTGTGAAACACCTAAAGTAAGTTGAGGGGAGTGAATACTTATGCAAGCCACTGTATAACACAATACATTTTTTGGTCTTATAAGTCCATGGCCTAGAAGTAGGCCAAAATGAGTCTGGGCAGAATACTGTGGTGACTTATTTTAATATTCTTACACATTAAGGAAAAAAAAAGATCCAAAATATGGTTCTTCAAATATTCTTAAATTAGTTAAGAGTTCTTAGCTTCCTAACACAGTTATATCTGGAATCCATTCTTTTAGGAAAACATTCAGGGGTTCTCCTAGAGCAGTGATCACCAACCCTCTTCCTTTGAGATCTACCTTCCTGCAGGTTTCATCTCCAAACAAAATCTAATACACCTGTTTTAGTTGATCGAGAACTCCTTAAGGCAATGATTAGATGGTCAGGTGGGCACGATTATTTTTGCAGCTAAAGTCTCTAGGAAGGTAGATCTCCAGGAGGTCTTGCTCTAGAGGGACAACCAAATAACCTATAAAGGTTCTAGATTTAATCTTATTTTGTTTGTTGAGTGTAGATGAGATAACTGAATCCTATCTTTTTTAAAAACTGTTCTGATCTTAACAACAATAATGTTGTTTCTAATGCAAGTGCAAGAAGTTGCATGATGTTTATGTCATAGATTTTTGTATATGTAATTGTAGAAACGATCCTGACAATATGCACAGAAGTGCCAGTAGGAATTTTGAGCTAACTTAAAGGTTAATGTACTGAGACAGATCTGGGCCATTTTCATTTTCCTGGGCAATTTCTGTCCTCTAGCATCCTCTTAAGCCACTATCTTCTATCTAGATCAGTGGTCACCAACCCCCTTGAGATACCTTCTTGCAGGTTTCATCTCTAACCAAAATCTAACACAGTTGATCAAAAAAATTTTGAGGCAATGATTAGATGGTTAGGTGGCATGATTATGGTTGGAGCTAAAGTCTTCAGGAAGGTAGAGCTCCAGGAACATGCTTGGTGACCACTGACCTACATGCTATTGCTATGTGTGTGCACAAATGATTGAGCAACAAACATTTAATAGTTAAATACAGGCCAGGGAAAGGGGAAAATCACAAACCTGGCCACACAGTTTCCTTTCAGCCACTACACATGCATACACTAGTTGAGGCAGAGCTCCCTCTTGTGGATAATATCTACTAAACCCGAGGAAGCATGATTGAGCTACGTGCTGGGTTTACAGGCTGCTTTGCATCTAAACAAACAAACAAAAATAAATTAAAAAAATAATGTGCGTGCGTGCGTGTGTGTGTGTGTGTGTGTGTGTGTATATATATATATATATACAGGTGCATGTAAAAAAAAATTGGATATCGTGGAAAAGTTTTTTTTTTCCGAGTAATTTAATTCAGAAAGTGGAACTTTCATATATTCTAGATTCGTTACACATAAAGTAAACTATTTCAATCCTTTTTTGTTTTAATATTGATGATTACAGCTTACAGCTCATGGAAATCAAAAATCCAGTATCTCAAAATATTCTCATTTTCTGCTTTTGTAGAAGACCAAGGCTCATCCTTGCTTCAGTGGATAATCTCACCTGAATACTGTGGACTTGTACAGTGCTGTGAAAAAATATTTGCCCCAATATTTTCTTCTGTTTTTGTGTATATCACATGCGAAATAGTTTTAGATCTTCAGATCAAACAAAATACAACATAAAACAAAGGCAACCTGAATAAACACACAATATAGTTTTTTTATTTATTATTATTTTTATTGAAGCAAAAAAAAGTTAACCAACACCTATCACCAATGTGAAAAACTAATTGCCCCCTTAAACTTCAAATCTGGTTAAGCCACCTTTAGCAGCAATACCTGCATCCAAACGCTTCAGATAACTGGAGATCAGTCTTTCTTCTAGGACTTGGACTTACTCGGATATTCCCCTTTAGGATTTTCTGGTACAGAGCAGAGTTCATGTTTCCCTCAATTATTGCATGTTGCCCAGGCCCTGAAGCAGCAAAGCATCCCCACACCATCACACTTCCACCACCATGCTTGACCTTAGCTATGATGTTCTTTTTGTGAAAGTCTTTGTTTGGTTTACGCCAGATGTAACGGCACACCTGTATTCCAAATAGTTCCACTTTCAACTCATCAATCCACAGAACATTCTCCCAAAAGGTTTGAGGATCATCAAGGTGTGTTTTGGCAAAATTCAGAAGAGCCTTAATGTTCTTCTGGGTTAGCAGTGGTTTTCAACTCCCCACTTGCCTGGTGTCTTTCTGATAGTGGAGTCATGAACAGTGACCTTTATTGATGCAAGAGAGGCCTGTAGATCCTTTGATGTTGTCATTGGCTCTTTTGTGACTTGCTGGATGAGTTGTTGCTGTGCTCTTGGAGGAATTTTGGAAGGTCAGCCACTTCTGGGAAGGTTTACTATTGTGCCGAGTTTTTCCATTTGGAGATAATGGATCTTTAAGATCACTGTGGATCTTTGGAGTCCCAGAGCCTTTGAAATAGCTTTGTAACCCTTCCCAGGCTTTTGTATATCGTCTTCTTGCTCATCATTTTTGGAATTTCCTTAAATTTTGACATAGTGTGTTACTGGATAAGAGCTTTTAACCAACTTAATGCTGTTGAAAAAGTTCTATGTAAGTGTTGATTTGATTGAACAGGGTTTGCAGTAATCAGGCCTGGTTGTGTCTAGTCTAGCTGAACCCCATTATGAATGCAGTTTCATAAATTTGGGAAATTAGTAACTAGGGGGACAAATACATTTTCACACAGGCCCTGTTGGTGTTTGATAACTTTTTTGTTTCCATAAATAACATTATCATTTAAAAACTGTATTTTATATTTACCTATTTGCCTTTGTTTTATCTTAGATTTTGTTTTAATTTCTGAAACAATTTAGCATGTGATATACACAAAAAGAAAATAAATCACAGAACTGTGGTCATAAAGGCTGTCCTGTGCTCATCCCAGGACTCTGATTCACAATATGCTCATATTGAACATCCTTTCAACATATGTAGCTCTGTTTGACTTCATAGAAAACAGCTATAAATAATGTACAGTACTGTGCAAAAGTTACAGTATTTTCTTTAGTACAAACTTTGTAGATTTTTTTATTTTATGACTTCTATATTATCGAGTCAGTACAACATTTTTTTTAGATTCCTAAACATTAGTTTTCTAGCACAAAATTAAATGTTACAGAAGAATGTTAGTATGTCATTAAAGAAAGCAGCATATTACATGAGACACTTCTCAGACAAAAAACATAATGAAGGCTGCTGAGTTTTGCTGCAAAAATAAGAAGCAAGTGCGACAGTCAAAGTCTCCAGAAGAACCATGTCTGGTTCTGTAAGATGCTCAATAAAACGTACAGCTAATTTCCTTATAAAACTGCACTAATTGTACCACAGACTAATATATATATATATATATATATATATATATATATATATATATATATATATATATATATATATATATATATATATATATATATATATGATTTTTTTTTTTCACACCAAATATTGACTTCATTTCATTTACTATTTTAATGTAGAAACATTTAATTTCATTATTTTGAAGGCATCTTTGCTCCACAGCATTTCTTTGTATGTGCACAGTTCTGTGTATTCAGACTGTTGGTATCCAGTGTCATCTAGAACACAATGGGTTTCCTTTTAAGTCTGGTTCCTCTCAAGGTTTCTTCCTCATGGCATCTCGAGAAGGTTTTCCTTGCCACTATTGCCACTGGCTGGCTCATTTAAGATTTATATATTTTGTATATAGAGAAGGTGACTCACAATAAAATGTGACGTATGCACTTGTGTTTAATAAACACAAATTTCATTAGATTCACTATGTTGTATTTTTGTGTTCAGTTACAGAGTTGACATTCAGTCAGGGATGAATTACTGACTAGGCCTACTGGGCACATGCCCAAGAACCCTGGCCACTAGGGGGCCCTCAATGAGCATAGATTTGACATGAATTAATATGCCATTACACTGTCATACATAACACAATACATAGAACATGAGCCAATGAATGTAGTTACAGCATGTAAAATAAATTCAGAAATGTTATTGGTATGTGGGTCTGAATTTGTACCCAATGAGCAGTCAGTTAGGTCCTAACTGTTTTAAACACGTATTAATCAAGATTAGTTAAAATTTGTCAGTATTAGGTCTCTAATGATTAAGTAGGTGGGTTCAACATTTGCATGATTTTTTTTATTTAACCAATTGAGACTGCCCCCTTTCTTGCCCATGTTCATGAAGCTAAGCTGTTTATTTATTAAGGGCATTGCCTTACCTTGTTATGTAGATATGGATATTAAATGTTCCTAACCTTTGCTTTACCACATTAGGGAAGATAAGGGAAGATAAAAGATAAGAATATACCCCACCATTAGATAAAAAATACTTAGCTAACATTATGTTTAATGGGAGATCCAAATAAATAAAAACACCATGACAATATGTACATATATATATATATATATATATATATATATATATATATATATATATATATATATATATATATATGGCCACATTGACATGTGCAGTTCTCTTTCCTAGCTAAATAAAACAATTTCACAAGTTCTTAATAACAGTGAATAGTACGGCTGTCACGTCACAGCATGCTGCAAACTCCATTTCCCAGTAGACACCACGGCCTACAAACATGGTCGCTTCGGACTACACTGTTGAACTGTTCTGTTTACGGATGTGTGCCTTTGTGCTGCCTAGTTCATTATATTTGATAATCGCCTGATCATTGCCTGTTGACCTTGAACCTGCCTATTATTATTGAAGCCTAGCTCTTAGATAAGCATCTCCCCTTAACAGGATGTTGATTTATTATATAAACAACACTACAAATGCACACATTTTGGCTCATGCTGATTTATGAGAATGGCTGAGTGCCGTCACTGTCCAGTTTTTCTTTGTATTTGGTCTCAGAGAGTTTTCAGCTGCTGTTACCATTGTTATCATAGCATTGCTAACATAGATACAAATTATATCTAATATTATATACATTTCATGGTAGTTCATCCAAAGCATTGCCTTACCTGGCTCTCTAAGTTAAAACACACAGATCTCCTTGATTTGTTATGTGAAGCCGCCATTCAAACGTTTTGACGCTTTAAACAGATTATGTTTACATATCTGTCCAGGAGCAAAGTCACTAATTCTACATCCAGTTCATCTCCTTCACAAGTAACAAATTACCCCATATTGGAAAAGAGCTGCCGATATTTATTCTGGTTTTATTGTGTTTTAAAGCAACACGTATTTTTTCCTCTTTTTTTTTGCACAGCCTGAGATAACAAAATAATAATAATAATAATAATAATAATAATAATAATAATAATAATAATAATAATAATAATAATACCGCCTCCACCCTATGTGTGAAGTTAGCATTTTCTCCCCATGCTTTGGCGGTCTCCTCTGGGTACGTTGGTTTCCTCCCACAGTCCAAAGACATGTGCTGTAGTATGGTTGGCATCTCCAAATTGTCCATAGTGTGTGAGAGGGTGTGTGAGTGTGTGCAGTTGTTCCCTGTGATGGGTTCCCTAGGATAAGCTCCAGGTTCCCTGTGTAGGATAAACGGTACAGAAAATGAATGAATGAGTGGATGGAATAATAATAATAATAATAATAATAATAATAATAATAATAATAATAATAATAATAATAATATGCTTAAATTATATAGTGCCTTTCTCATACCAAAGTATGTTTTACAATTCCAGGAAATAAATGAAAGCACAACCTAATGATGTTTAAAACATCAACAAAAATTAACAGGCATGCTGAAATTGATCAGAGGCTACACTCAGGCCAATGTGGGCAGGTGGACACACATCACACAAGGTGGATCAAAGCCTGAAGAAATCTGCTGCTTAAGCTTGGGTCCGGAGCTCTCTCACTACCAGAATACAGCAGACAAATTTGGGTAACAACCGAAAACAATAAAACAGAAAACAATTATCAAACCTACAAACATGGGAAAAACATAAGAAACCAAGAAAAGAAAACACTGGTGAAAAGCACCAGCTAAAATGTGTACAGCATAATCACAACCAGAAACATTGTGAAGAGATAGAGATGGAGTAAACGAGCATTGGGGAGTGGCTAGAAAATGACTAACAGGCGGCCCATGAAAACACAAAGAAGCATTCTGGAATTTAATGAAATTTTCCAAATGGGTTTCCTATTTAAAAATAATACATATAATAATACACTTATTAATAATACTCCTGTATTGTGGCCATGTCTTAAAGCTTTTAAAATTATTATTATGTTCTACATAAGTTCTTAGTTATTTGTACAAGAAAGAAATCATAAAAAAATATTATGAATAAAACTATTGCACCTTTGAATGGCGCTAGAGATGACAAATACATTCCCCTCTGAAAATGGAACAGCAAGACCAAGTAATTTGTTTGTGCAATACTCCAAAGACATTTGGGTTTGACAGCAAAAGATGAATGAGTCGAGACTTTACAATTTCAGCTTTTCTTTCCTGCTTTTTACATCTGGAAGTGTTAAACAACAAAAAACAAGGAACCTTTGAATTAGACCACACAATTTTTAGGTAATAAAAGTATTGGAACAGATAATTCTTGAAGTAAATCAAAGTAAATAGGACTTAATACATGGTTGCATATCCATTTCTTTCAATAACTACATCAAGTCTGCGACTCACTAACATCACCAAATTGTTGGTTTCTTCTTGTGTGATGCTTTTCCAGGCTTTTACCGCAGCCTCATTCAGTTGTTGTTTGTTTCAGGGGGTTTCTCCCTTCGGTCTCCCCTTCAGGAGGTGAAATGCTTCTCACCTGAGTTAAGGTCTAGTGATTAACTCTGCCAGTCTAACACTAAATTTTTCCCCCTGATCAATTTTTTTGTGTTGGTTGTGTGATTTGGATGATTGTCTTGCTGCATGATGAAGTTCCTCTCGAGTACTTTGGGTACATTTCTCTGTAAATTGGCAGACAAAATGTAGACTTCTGAATTCATTCTGCTGCTACCATCATGAGTTACATCATCAATAAAGATTAGTGAGCCTGTTCCAGAAGGAGCCATGAAAGCCCAAGCCATGACACTACCTCCACCATGTTTCACAAATGAGTTTGTATGTTTTGGATCATGAGCAGATCCTTTCTTTCTCCACATGTTGGCCTTTCCATCACTTTGGTACAGGTTAATCTTGGTTCCAGAACTTCTGTGGCTCATCTTTGCATTTCTTTGTAAATTCCAATCTGGCTTTCTGATTCAATCTTGTGGTTTGGCCTCTTCTTCAAACTGTGACATCACAAACTTATGATACCTTCATGGTGTGATGCCTTGTGGAAGTTGTTGGTGATGTTGTTTTTTGGTTTTTCTTCACAGCTCTCACAATTGTTTTGTTATCAGAATTAATTGTGATTGTAATTGTAATTGCTCTGTTGTTGTTGTTGTTTTCCCTTTGGTCGACCTATTCGGTGTCTGTTACTCAGTACACCAGTGGCTTCTTTCTTTTTCAGAACATTCATGCTTGAGAAGCTGCTTTTATATGCACTTTATAAAATAAAGTTGTTTATTATTATTATTATTATTATTATTATTATTATTATTATTATTATTATTATCATTCCAGATTCATGTATTGGCTATGCCCAATGTTTGTGCATTGCCAATTTATTTTCCCTCTTTTCACAGCTTCAAAATGGTTTGCTTTTCTCCCATACACAGCTCGCTAGTCTTCATGTTGGCTTATCCTTTTTTTTAACAACAAATACAGTTTTCACAGGTGAGACTGAAGGCTCAAACCAAAGGTAGATGTTCAGAGTTATTTATGGTTTAAACAACCAATCTATGACACACCTATGGAACAAGAAACACCTGTCAGTCATAAGTTCCAATATTTTTGCTCACATCAAATTGGTTGGCCCGACACAAAATGTGCCTTATTTGATGACATTTAACACATCTTCTTATATTTGTCTTCTGATTTCAAACCTAAATGTCTTCAGTGCACAGTAAAAACAAATGAATTGGCTTTGCCTTTCCAATAGTTTAGAAGGGGACTGTAAATGTATAACTATAAAATCCACACTAATTGCATTGATGAAAAGAAAATGGAAAGAGAAGCCAAAGTACATTCATTTTCCATAATGGGTCAGATTATAAATGAACTAAAAGAATACTCAACGTGCTGTCACTGCTGGTTGTTAAATCAGAGCTTGTTAAAGACCTGTACTTGGTAGTTGAGTTTGAAAAGCAAGTAAAAACAAGAAGGAAGCCAGTCACCTGACATAAGTTTACCTTCTACGTACCCTGAGGCAACACAAATACTTCTAATGGATGTGTAATCTAGTAAAGTACATGTTGTTGTTTTTTTTTTTTTATTTTGGCAATGGTTCAGGTTATGGTGAGGGGCGGTCAGGGCTCTGTTTACTGGGGAGTGTAGCCTTGTATTCAGTGGTTATACAATAATCTGCAAAGAAATGTATTGTTACCAGTGGCGGCTGGTAATTTTTAAAACAGGATAATCACAGTTGGCTTTAAGGTCTGTACATATATACCTGTGTGTGTCCTGTTTTATCTGTTTTATCTTTCAACTGTTGTTCTGGCCTCTTGTTTAATTCTCAGTCTCTCCTCATTCATATGAGCAGGTCAACCAGAAATCAGGTCAACAAAATTAGTAGCATCTGTCATGTTGCGCTAAAAAGCAGGTAAGCTGCTAGGTAGCTAGTGTCAGCTGGCTAATACAACCTGCAAAAGAAACCCCCAAAATCCAAAACAAATGCAAATAATAAAAAATTGCTTCATTCTTATGATTTCTTTACAATATTGACCAAAATAGTTGTGTACAATTGTTATGGATAGGCTATTGACCAATACTGCAGCTCCAAGCCCTCAGTCTGACTGCTAGCAATATGTATAAATTTGTGATGTCAGTTATGTTCATTACCATTTCAATAATTGGCAGTTGGTTAAGATGCTCAGGTCCTTTGAGAGATCTCCCACTCACCATATGGAGAAGCCATGTATCTGAGCAGGACAAGCGAACTTTACAAGCAAACTTCCAATTAACTATGTGTTTTACTATGCAACCCCCCCCCCCCCCCCCGCCATTAAAACACAGTACAGTTGAATCCAGGGCAGGACTGGGACATAATTTCAGGCCGGGAGTCTCACACTTATCCAGGCCACCCCACACACCCACAACCAATTTTTAAAACACTGACAACCTATTTTTATTTTCCTAAATTCAGTTTATTACACACAGTATAGTCATCCCATAAAAACATAAACAAGAAACCTAGAGGTCGTGAAGCAGTCATAATTTATATCAGCTTTCATGGGTATCCCAAGCATTTAACAAACACCAGAAGTGCAAAGCTGCCAGTAACTCTCTACAATTCACTCACAAAAGTACGTTAAATGCAGAAGAACGGTAAGCAAAAGACACTTTTTCTGCCATTTTTCATGTACCTGTCACTTCTTTACCAGGTCTAATGCTATAAACAGAACTGTCTCCACATTGTTGGAATAAAAAATGTTTAACCTCACTATAATTTGCAAGTACAGAATGTAAATTTCTTTTAGTTAAAATTAATGTAACACACTAGGTGTAAGTGTAACACACTTTTTTTTGAGACTTAAAAATACTTAAAATACCTGAGCTTTAACCTTACTATATTTCATACAAATATATTAAAGCATATTTAATTTCTCTTCATTTACCTCTACCTGTCATCTCAGGTTGACCCTGAAGTGTGACCACTGCACAGAGCTAGTGCCGGGTTAACTCTCTCCACCTTATTGTGAAAAATATCAGAAAATAGTTCTTGTTTTTTCAACCTCACATATGGGCAGACATCATTTTCTAAATTGCCTAAATATCTGTTAGCACAATACGAACTACATGATGACAATATCTATTTAGAAAAATCCTAATATTGAACATGATATTACCTTTTATGACTCATAGCTTGGAAAAGATTTATAATTTCAACATTTAAAATAACAACATGGACGGCTCTCTAAATGTACTGTACATAAATTTGAATATTTGTCTGCTAAATGACTTAGTATTATAACTAGTGACACTGTGATTAATACCTGTTTAGCTAAGTTAGCAAACACAAACGTACAGTATTTACAGACGACCTGTACTTCTGACCTGCACTTGAAGCCCTGAACAGGTCAGTAATTTTGCTACATTTCACTGCTTCTTTTTAGAGGGCTTTCTTTTTGCGTGGCCTTTCCCTCTCTCCTCCATCGGGCCTCTATCTCTCCATCCTCGCTCTGTGCAGTGATGACTCTCTTGCAAACCGTTCACTGGAGCTGAGGAGAATGGTAGCACTGCAAGTCAAGACTAAGCGATTCATGATTTGTTATAGATTTATTATCGAATGCTGAAGTCGGAAAGGATCACCTGAGTACATAGGACATGCAATAATATAAAATAATTAATACATTTGATTAAATAAAGATTAAAAAAAAAAAAAAAAAACAGCAGGGAAGCATAACAAATCAGTTGTCAGGCCACCGGAAAGTCTCCTGGTGCTCCTGATGGCCGCTCCAGGCCTGGTTGAATCCACCATTGAAGCCCATAGAAGCCACGCTTCACTGGATCCCTATGGGTGCTGTGTCATGGGTTTCAAAGAAGATTTTAATGCAAGCTGTGCTGTCTACCTATAGCAGTTTGTGTTAAATGGAAAACAAAACAAACAAACAAACAAAAAACAGTGAGCTATTGTTGTGAAATATTTGAAAATTTTATATTGATTTTACATACAATATTGTATTTCACCAAGCGTGATGGCTAATATAGACACATTTCTACATTTAATATGCAAAACATTTAATTCCTTCGTTTTAATGAAATTCGAGGGGAAAGCTGGCAATCACATATGACAACAACATCAGACTTCTTCTATCAAAGGCCTGCTTAAAATATAAACACTTTCTGCATATTTTATTACATATTTTATTAACTAACTGACTAACTAACTAAAGCACCAATTCAGTGTTTCCAAATCCTGTTCAATACTGCACTGCATATTTGAAGTCATCAGTTACACACATAACAACCAGAAAAGGTTCTTTAAAGTTATGCCATATGGCACAATGGATAGAACAATCACTTTCAACCACAAAGATCCTTCCATGTAATAGTGAGATTTACAGTGGGAAATTATTTGTTTATTGGTTCTCTCTGGTGCCAACACATTTGCTAGCAGATGCAATGAAGTGTTCAGAAATATACAGTAGCAGCCAACAATATCCCATTAGTATCCCACAACTTTCACTGTTTTGTATTAAGGAAAGATTGTAATACTTGCAGAAAAATGTGATCTGGTGAGAGATGAATTAGTCCTGGTGTGATGGTCCTTTGATACAAAAGTAAACAAAGAAGTTTAATATTAGCTAGATAGGCTCCAATTGTAAAACTTCTCCTCTATGGCTTCCCTCTGTGGCACACCTATTGCAGACAGCATGCACATATTGTATATTGATGCCACAAGCAATTGCTTCTGAAGTGAATGCTTCATAATTTCTTCACAATCAGACAAAGCAGCAGAAAAACTGCTCACCAATCAGTCACATCAATGCTTTATTAAAGAAATGTTTGAAGTATCCAAAATTATGCTGAATAATTTGGTTGATTTTTAGTGTGTTGATTTGATGTCTGTCCTTTATGTGGAAGTGGGGTTTTGAGCTTAGTATACTGGGTGGAGTTTCACACATTCTCCCCTTGTCTGCATGGGTTTCCTTTGAATTGTCTGGTCTCCTCCCACCTCCTAGAAACATGCCAGATTGGCTATGCTAAATTGCTCTTAGGTGTGACTGAGGTAGTGAATGTGTGTGCATGGTACCTGCAATGGATTGGGATCTTATCCAGGCTCCATTCTTGCCTCACACCCAATTTCACTGTGCTCTACTGTATATGTGACCAATAAAGACTCATTATCATTATTATGGAGGAAGACTTTTGCAGGTCCAGCAACAGTGTTGTATACTATATGTCTAAATGTATGTGGACACCTGCTCATCACACCCATGTGCTTGTTGAAGATCCCTTTACAGATTTATTCCCCCCTTTGCTGTTATAATATTTTCCACTGTTCTGTGAAGGCTTTCCACTAGATTTTAGAGCGTGACGGTGGGGATTTGTGCTCATTCAGCCACAGGGCGCATTAGTGAGGTTGGACACTGATGTTGAGTGAGGAGGCCTGGGATGCAGTCAGCATTCCAATTCATCCCAAAGTTGTTCAGTGGGCTTGAGGTCAGGAATCTGTCCAGGTCACATCTTCCACTCCAACCTTAGATTCAGTGAAGGGTAATGTTACAGCATACAAAGACATTCTATACAATTGTGCGCTTCCAATTTTGTGGCAACAGTTTGGGAAAGGCTTACATATGGCTGTGATGGTCAGCTGTCTATATACTTTTTGGCCATATAGTGTATTTGATGCAATTTCATTTGTTACAAATGCTTGAAACAATTTCCCACTTTGAATTCCCACTTTTTTGTTGTCAATTTTTGAAACAGCTTCCCAGATGATTTTGTCCCTGTCCACCCTTTGCGTATGCTGTACTGGTTTGCTGATCCGAGATCACTTTTGAATATCTCTGGCATAGCTAGATAGGCAATCTGTATAACCGATGTGGAGCTGGACCTGAAGTGAATCAGGAGTGTTTTGCAGAATATGTGAGAACGTCATGTTTGCGTGTTCTATGCACCAGGAGGCGCCGTACAACAACTCAACTACATGTCTTGAAGAATATCAAACGCACAACTACATAGAGCAGCAGTTTCCTATGTCTATAATGTTCACCCGTGTGAATGTGCTGAATGAAATTAATTGCTTACTGCTATACATCCTAAACTACTTAATCCATTGATTTTATCATTGACCTCTAGCTATTTATGCATTACAGACTGCATAGGGCCTTTCTTCATTGTCTAGTATAGTGAGTATAGTGAGTATGGCCACCAAACAGCTTTTCTTTACATTCAGAAATGGGTCCTATTTGACATATAGACATATACTTGACATACAGTGTACTACAGATTGTGTATGAGACCATATCATATTTAGTTTATGTTATAGGAATAAGGAAGTTATCACTTCATATGTCTTCACATTTCAGACTTGCTAAGATTTTACTATATGAAAGGGTGTGGGTTCAAAATGTGGGGCCAGAAAACCACTGTTGGTCCTTTGAGAAAGATCCTTTTCCCTCAACAGCTCAGCTCAAAGTGGATTGTGTTCTCTGGATTGTATATGTAATTAACAGATCATTGATGAAAGCTAGTCTCTTTGAGAACATTTTAAATCCAGTTATACAGTCATCTCTTACTGCTTTGTGGACAAGTTTGCTACAACATCTATTGCAGGGTGTTTCCGGATTATGCATAAGTCATTGAAGCTACCCTACAGTAACTTTAACCATATAAAGTCTTTATCCTTTCTACCTGTGTCCAGATAATTGATGTGCGAATGAGGTCAGGAAAGATGTAACACCTTGGTGAACACATGCCGAAAATGTGGACTTGTATTCATGACAGGTCAGACACAAAATGAACAGATGAAAAGGAGAGAGACTGTTGATGCTGAGTACTTTACATTTTCTTATTTCTTCCACTTAGCAAGCAGAGCCATGTGTGTGTGTGTGTGTGTGTGTGTGTGTGTGTGTGTGTGTGATCAATGGAGAGAGGCTTTGGAGCACAAGCATTTATTATCAGGCTCGGTGAACCTCGGGCCAGACATCCAACCATCCCACACTTTCCCTGCTTCTACCTCCTATAACACACCATGAAATTATGGTGCTCCACAAGCATTGTGATCAAAATGGCTCATTTCACACCATTTGTTCTGTGTCCTCCAACCATTTTCCCTATCAAAAACTGGTCATTGTCAGCAGCCGGGGTGTGGGTATATTTAAATTGGGGTGCATTTATGTGATTTATGCCTGGCGTGTGTGTGTGTGCGAGTGTGAGTAGAGAGAGGATGAGGTTAAAGGTAATGTGTATCCTAAAAGATGAAATGACAAAAGCATTCTCTGAAGAGGATTATCACATAGCTGTTAGCTATGGGAACAATTTGAAGTTCACATTCCCCTGCTGTTCTTATACTTCCGTACCTCTAGCAAATGCGAAAGGGTGTGTGTCGGCCCTCTCTGTGCAACACGGTGCAATGGCAGCCTCTAATCTTCTCACTGTGTTCACTCCATCTCTACAGAGGCTGCTAAGGAGCACACACATATATATATATATAGAGAGAGAGAGAGAGAGAGAGAGAGAGAGAGAGAGAGAGAGAGAGAGAGAGAGAGTTTTTTTGGTTGTTGCTAGGTGACCGTTAATCTATAGTTAAATACAAAGATCCTGACGTTCACCCTGAGTGAAGGATGCAATTAGGAAAATGGAAAAACCGAGACACCTTTAAATACATTGTTTGACAAGAACTATTTTAACCCAGTGACTATTGGGAGAGAAATAGCATAAACATCTGAAAACAAAGCATGGCTGGCTAGTGTAATGGCACGCACACCGTGCCACTGATTAGCGGCTCCCTGTTGCCACAGCAACCATGGGGCAGTCAGCTCCAAGGTGACATGCCACTTAATGCCCTAGAATGCCATCGAAGGCCACAAGGGAGCAGCAGTGCCCGTTTCAACAAAACACCATGAATCACAGCATTGTAAGTATGCGTCTGTACATAATGCCAGGTGGTCCTTGATGCAGTGTTCCTGATGGTCCTTGATAATTGACAATATAATCTACAGTGCATTATGCTACTGTGTGTGACTGCCTTGTCAACCATGTTGTAAACACTTATCGGGTCAGATGAGGTCCTACTCATGACCTACAGTCTAGAGGGGAGTGTAATTCTGAAGGAGATAAATGCAGAGCAGAAGAGATAGTAAAGGTGACTGAGATTATCGCCATCTGTTCCATGTAAGAGAACAAGAGAGACAGACAGTGTGTGTGTGTGCGTGTGTGTGTGTGTGTGTGTGTGTGTGTGTGTGTTTGTGTGTGTGAGTGAGAGAGAGAGATTGACAGTGAGATATATTTTGACTGACAGCAATAAACCGTGCTAAAAAAAGAATTGCTTCCACAGTTATTTGCTTCACTTTGTGGTATCTCTGGCATACCAGACATTTTAAACCAGATGTAAATGTCTGTACAGCAAAAATGGGTGTCAGTGCTCATCTGTATGGGATCACGCCTCTTGCTCTTGCCGTGCATGTTCACACGGTTTGTATCAATATACAGTCCCCTCTGAAAGTATTGGAACAAGAAGGGCAATTCTATTGATTCTGCTATACACTGAAGACCTTTGGGTTTGAGATCAAAAGATGAGAAAAGCGAGACTATAGATTGGAATTTCAGTATTAATTTCCTGATTTTTACATCTAGAGGTGTTAAACAGCTTAAAACATTGCACCTTTGCTGGCAGACCACCCAATTTATAAGTGAGCAAAAGTATAGAAACAGATAGTCTTAAAGTAAATTAAAGTTGCTTATCCCTTGCTTACAATAACTGCATCAAACCGTTGACCGACTGACATCACCAAACCTTCGCATTTTCCAGGCTTGTACTGTAGCTGCTTTCAGTTGTTGTTTGTTTTTGTTTTTTTTGGTTTTTTTTTGGGGGGGGGGGTTCTCCCTTCTGTCTCTTCTTCAGAAGGTGAAATGCATGCTCAACTGGTTAAGTCCTGGTGATTGACTTGGCCAGTCTAAAATCTTCCACTTTTAGATTGGATGAATTTCTCTGTAAATTGGAAGAAAGATTATTTCTGTAGACTTCTGAATTTATTCTGCTGCTACCCTCATGAGTTACATCACCAATAAAGATTAGTGAGCCCATTCCAGAAGCAGCCATTCAAGCCCAAGCCATGACGCCACCTCCATTGTGCTTGATCAATGAACTTGTATGTTTTGGATCATAAGCAGATCCTTTCTTTCTCCACACCTTAGCTTTTCCATCACTTTGGTAGATGTTCTTGGTTCCTGAACTTTTGTGGCTCATGTCTGTATTTTTTTGCAAATTCCAATCTGGCTTTCTGGTTCTTACTGCTGATGAGTGATTTGCATCTTGTGGTATGGCCTCTATATTTCTGCACTTGAAGTTCTCTGGTATTCATTTTGGTTGATCCTTTTTAACAACAAATGCAGTCTTCACAAGCACAACCCAGGGCTCAAACCAAGAGTAGACATTCAAAGCTATTTATTCTTTAATCAATCAATTTAACAGGGCATAACTGGGCAGCAAGAAACACCAGTCACGTGTTCCAATATTTATGATCACTTGAAGAAAAAAAATGGGTGGGTTCAAACAAAAGGTGCCATGTTCTAAGTTGTTTAACACATAGACATAAATATGCGGAAATTAAAGCTGGAATTCGGATCTACTGTCTCATATTCACCATTTGATCTCAAACACAAATGTCTTCAATGTATAGCAAAAGCAATAGAATTGACCTTGAGGTTCTAGCAACTAGATAAAGTAAGCAATTTTACCTGAGTGATTCACTGAACACGCTCCAGATTGAAGCATTTTGGCACTCTCTGCCTTGTTGTTATTGCGGAATAACTATTTTTAATGTCAGGCTGAACCAGTGATTAATTTCAGAGGGGTTAGAAAATATATAAAGGATAAAACATGAAAAGGTTTATAGCAAAATAATGAAGGGGTTTATAGCAATATAATCAATGACAGAGTGGTGTCATGCAGACTGATGCGAAGCGGAGGGCTTTCATCACCAAATGTTGATAATTTCCAATAGCAGCATAACCAAGTGTTTCATTCCTCTTATACCACAGCAATTTGACAACAATTACAATTTTTAATTGATTAAAAATGACGTCATACTTTTTTTTTTTTAGCCATTTACAATTACAGTTAATGTTGTGCAACATTCACAAAACAAACTAGTTCCTGTTATCACTTACATTATAACAGCTATAAAAAGATGTTCCCTCACCAGCCTTTTTTCACTTGTTTGAAGTTAATAAGACAAAAATAATGTATCTTTTAATGTTAAAGAGAAACTGCAAACTCCTCCATTCTAAAGACCTTCCCAAGGTAGAAAACATAAAGGAAAACATTACCTCTGATTGTTACAAAGATCTGACACTGGAGACTCCTTCCAAAAATGCTAAATAAATGTTTCCTCACAGAGTACTTCTCCATATCAACCATTATACTTGTTTACATATGTTTCCGATAATGTGGATCATCTGCCAAATAAGTCCTTGTGTAATTCATGATTATAGAATCAATTAGAACAATCAAATGAATATATCTTGCAGCCAGAACTACTGGAAACACCTTCTGACCAATCAAGCATTCTACAGTGCTGTGTTATAATATCAATAAAATCACCATGTGATCTGTAAAAGTGCTAAGCGATGCACTCATGCATTTTGCATGGATGATTGTAGGTATATATCGCTGGTTCAATATCTTGACTGGTTTTTTTTTTTTTTTTTTTTAAATCACCATGAAAAATAACACACATGACAGGTTCATGATATGTGTCGAATTAGTGTGTCAGGTTAAAGGAGGACATGTTAATGATGCACTCAGTGACCTTTTCTGTTATATTGTGCTCAACAGTCGATAGGTGACATAAAATCATATGCGCTATCCATCCATTTTCCCTGCACAGGTTCACGGGAACTTAGAGCCTATCCCAGGGGACTCCGGACACAGTCAGGGGACACTCTGGTTGGGGTGTCAACCCATTGCAGGGCACAGTCACACATATTCACTCTTTGTAAACGCCAATCAGCCTACAACGCTTTTCTTTTGGACTGGGGGAGGAAACCAGAGTAGTTTGATGAAGCCTCCATGGAGAACATGCAAGCTACACACACACACACACACACAACACACACACACACACACACACACACACACACACACACAGGGCAGAGGCGGGATTCCAATCCCCAACCCTGGAAGTGTGAGGCAAACGTGTTAACCACTAAGCCACACTTATGCACTATATTTATGTATAAAACCATATGCTATATAATCATGAAGAACCATTTGGAACTGTCATAATGTATTTCAGGGTGTTTCCAACCTGAAATCTTCACCCCGTACCCAACCTTCTCCTTTGTCTAGAACTATCTGAAGACTTTTAAAGGTAAATTAAGGTATGGTTCATATCATGTTTTCACTTGAGCTTGCCAACACACCTTATTCAAGACTAGAGACAGACTAGAGAAGAACAACAGGAACAGAAGAGCCTGCAGATCTCTGACATTTAGTCTTATATCGCCGGTGTGAAAAAACCTGAGAGGCGTACAGATGTTTAGAAATGCCCGATATGACCCTCCATATCTTGATTCCTGTGCTTCTTTCTTCCTCGCTATACGGCATTTTACGCATGTGCTTTACAGTTGTATCAGCGTGCTTTGATTTATTCTTCCTCTAAACCCACATCAGGTTCAAATTGCCCAGTTACTCATTTCACATCCTTTCTATTATTTGGAGTGTCTGTGCATGTAAACGAGGGTAAGAGTGGAAGAATGAACGCACACACATGCACACACACTCACACACACACAAACACACACACATACGTGATCAAAGGCAAACTCTCTCACCTCTCAGAATCACACTCAGGGGATTTGCTCTTCATTTCCATACCAGCACACCAACCTATCTCATCCTCTCTCTCTCTCTCTCTCTCTCTCTCTCTCTCTCTTTCTCTCTCGGTCTCTCTCACATAAGCACACACACACACACACACTCACACACACACACACACACACAGAAGGGAGGGGAGAGTGGAGGCAGTTCAAAGCCTTTCTCTCTGTGAGCATGGCATGCCTGGCTTTGATCTCACTCTGACTAATTTGAAGACGTCAAGTTTCTGGGAGATTGGCTCCCATATGCTGCAGTGCTGTTCTCTTCACTCCAGTGCTAATCGCAAGCTTAGCCACTCGCTAGCACGTTCCTAACTACTGCACACGCAGAGCTTGCTAGCATGTAGGCACCATAGCCCTAAGTGGTTCAACAGCAAGGCATGTGATTGGTCACTAACCACCCACCATCAAACCCTCAAGCTTGTTGATGATCAGCCAGAACACAGGACAAAAAGATAATCAACCAGTCTAACAACACTATCAAACCACAACTTGCCGGATGCTAGCAAGTATCAGACAGACATCAATGTTAATCATCGATTGACTTAACAGTCAGTGGTATAGATGTGGTTTATTGCACCAGCATTTCATCAGATCTTTATCTGACAACAGGAAAAGTCATCCCTCCTTCTTCTCTCCTCCCAAGCACTGCAGCAGCACACAGATATTAAAGTGAGAGACACAGAGACAGAGAGACAGAGAGAGAGAGACAGAGAGAGAGACAGAGAGAGAGAGAGAGATAGAGAGAGAGAGAGAGAGAGAGAGAGAGAGAGAGAGAGAGAGGAGGCAGAGAAAGAGATGGGGGTGCATGAATAATTGTTGAAGATATTTTTACTGTGACCCACTTTAAAGTCGAATTCAAAGCTCTTAAAGGGGCCACATCCTGGAGAGTGCCGGAGTCAACAGTGCGCAATGCTGCAGAGGATGGTAGGAACGTTGTCAACATTAAACGACACATATAACTGAACAAAGAACCATTAGTAATCGATTCTGAATTGAAAACAAACAAAGAAACAACAACAACAACAACAAAAAAACGCAGTGTGAATACCAGAGGAATTCTATCTTTGGCACTTGGTGAAGAAGTGATATCATTTCACCCCTACATTTTAAAAAAGTGCTGCAATATTAGATGCTTGCTGGATATGCGACTGGAACTTGTTGAAAAGATGGCTAACACATTTAACCTTTCACACGCAGGTTTTTCGGTATGTCTCTTCATGCCATTTCACCACCATGGATAGACTCATAGTCAGCCAGACAGGTTTGTGTTATTATTCAGTTCAATTCAATTGTATTTGTATGGCACTTTTAACAATGGATAGTGTCACAAAGCAACTTTACAGAAATATATCAGTTCCAAAAATATATGTTTCACACATATTAATTCATCCCTAATGAGCAAGCCAGAGGTAACGGTGGCAAGGAAAAACTCCCTGAGACGATACAAGGAAGAAACATTGAGAAGAACCAGACTCAAAAGGGAACCTCATCTGGGTAACAACGGATAGTGCGATTATAAATAATGCTACATGGTCAAAAAGTGCAATTGTGAAACCAGGAAAATTCATAATAGCTTTCACTTGAAGTCTATTATCATTGAGAGACCTAATTATTGACATAATTATTAAATGCAGCTAATTAACGCTACGCCTACACCTAACACTATCCACAACCTTAAGCTCATGTTTGTTTGTTTGTTTTTTCTTTTCACAAAAGCTGCAGTTTTTGTAAAAGTAGTTTTCCTCATGGAGACTAACCAAACGTTCTCACAAGGTCAAAGACTGTCTGATATTCCTATCCTTATGGGGACATTTGGTCTCCTCCAAGATAATAAATAACCAACCCCCCCCCCATCCCCCCCCCCCCCCCCCACACACACACACACTGTACAGTACATGGAGAATTAAAGGTCACAGAGTTCATAAAGGTCACAGTGACTTCATTCCCAAATCTACAGGTGCAGAAACAAACAGGAGAGGGTTAGCAAAAGAACAGAACAGCATGCAAGCTCTGGAGAATGACACACTTGGAAAGACATTCAGAAGTTATTGGTTTATAAACAAACTGCAGCCTAATTATGCATTCATGAGGTGATAATAATATTAGAATGATAATTACAGTGATGAGAAAAATCGAATCGATTTGAAAATCTTGTATCACGGTGGCTTAGTGGTTAGCCCATTTGGCTCACACTTCAGGGGTTGGGCGTTTTCATCCCACCTCCACCCTGCGTGTGTGGAGTTTGCGCGTTCTCCTTGTGCTTTGGGGGCTTCTTCCAGGTACACCGGTTTCCTCCCCCAGTTTCCTCCCCCAGGGGATTTCTTCTAGGTACACCGGTTTCCTCCCCCAGTTTCCTCCCCTGAGGGTTTCCTCCAGGTACACCAGTTTCCTCCCCCACTTTCCTCCCACAGGGGGTTTCCTCCAGCTATACCGGTTTCCTCCCCCAGGGGGTTTCCTCCAGGTACACCAGTTTCCTCCCTCAGTTTCCTCCCCCAGAGGGTTTCCTCCCCCAGGGGGTTTCCTCCAGGTACACTGGTTTCCTCCCACAGGGGGTTTCCTCCAGGTACACCGGTTTCCTCCCCCAGTTACCTCCCCCAAGGGATTTCCTCCAGGTACACCGGTTTCCTCCCCCAGTCCAAAGACATTGTAGACATTGTAAGCTGAATGGCATCTCTAAATTGTCTGTAGTGTGTGATTGTGCCCTGTGTTGGCACCCCGACCAGAGTGTTCCCCGGGATAGGCTCCAGGCTCTCTTATAGTATAAGTGGTACAGAAAATGGATGGATGGAAATCTTGAAGCACTATATTCAACACATCCCATTTTTAAATCTTTAATGTATTATGCTATCTAATAAAATATTTCTACTAAAACAGGTTACATTCTAAATGCTGTAAAGTAGCTATTAATAGCCTACTGTAAACCAGCATTCATTATTAAAAAGAGGTTCAGTTTTAGTGCATACATACAGGGGTAACAAGTACAACTATGTAACCTGAGTGTTTTTGCAGCCATGCAGGGACACTTTTATCTGTAAATGAAAATACACAGAACCTCTCAGTGCAAATTATACCAAATTATACAGTATTTCATGAACAGAAGACAACAATTAGGCACATTACTTAAATGTGTATGACTATTTATTGGAGCCATAGAGATTTTTCGTGTCTGCACTTTCCACCCACAGAACACGTTTAATTAAAATAGCAATTTATTAAAATAGCCAATTGAAATCATTTGCATGCATAATCAATTTTGTTGATGGTAGGCTGTGATTTCCACCACTGTACCAAAATCACAGACCCACTGGATGTGCTTCACAGACCCCTGTGTTTCCCCACACCCCACTTTGCTTAGAGAATTAGCATTTCTAGCATACTCAGATTTGCTATGTACATCAAATCCAAGAATTTAGGACAAACAATGTACCTGTATTGGATATAAACATATTTGCCTTTTACTCAAAAAGGGGTACACGATAAAATACTAAGTGTGCGGAAAAAAATAAAATAATAATAATAATGAAATATATTTTTGTGCTCTTTGTGTCAGTGAAATGCTGTAATATTGTGTTATTGGTTCGTTATTGCTCTGAATAATTAGCATAAGCAACATGGTTAATCTTGTAAGCAGTCTCAATTGCAGTATCACAGAAGGTTCCTACATCCTAAACACACACGTGTATACACGTGTACACACACACACACACACAAACACACAGAGAGAGAGAGAGAGAGAGAGAGAGAGAGAGAGAGAGAGAGAGAGAGAGAGAGAGAGAGAGAGAGAGAGAGAGAGAGCATTTTCCTGTTTTCCTGCAGGGATTTTTTTTTAGAAAAGAGGTCAATATTTAATGAAGTGACCCTCTTGTTAAAATGCTCTGCCCAGCACTGGAGGCTGGTTAGGGTTTTTATTTATTCATTTGGACACACGACCCTCTACCCCCAACCTCTCTCTCTCTCTCTCTCTCTCTCTCTCTCTCTCTCTCTCTCTCTCTCTCTCTCTCTCTCTCGCTGTCTGTCTCTCCGGTTAAGAGCATCCCAGTAGTAATGGCCCGTTATCTCCCCAGGGGAAAGCCAGTGCGTCATTCTGCATTAGCTTCCGTCAGAATGCACTGCTCTGAGTAAAACACACACATACACACACACACACACACTCTATCCCC
>NC_030430.2:14185226-14197726 GCF_001660625.3 Ictalurus punctatus
TCAAATAATAGGCTCTCAAATCATGTACATTGGTTCCACATGTATGTGTTTTTACAAAACTACCAGGAATCTACAGCAAATTTATCAGGATAAACCTGACAAAGCTCAGGATCTAACCGGGGCAGCCAGGGTCTCTGGTTCGATCCTGAGTTCAGTTTACTGTCTGTATGGGTTTCCTCTGGTTTCCTCCCACCACCCAAAAACATGCTAGTAGGTGGATTACCTCATATAAACTGGCCATAGATGTGTATGAATGTATGAATGTGTACACATAATGTCCTGCAGAGGACTCATGTCCATTCCATTCCAGGTTGTATTCTCAATTCGTGCCCAATGTCCCCAGGATAGGCTCCAGTTCCACCATGACCCTGTCGAAGATAAAGCGATTACTGAAAATGAGTGAATGTGAACTAGTTAGTTGGTTAATCTTTGTAGCTGGGTCACCAGGTAAGAGACCAGGGATGATGCCAGCATGGGAATTAAACATGTTATAATAGATAGCTTTGCTCTCATAAAGACTATATTTAGACTGAACACTCCCTGAGTACGTGTACTACATAAGCAGTAGCAGTCCCTGCTATAGGAACATAGGCAAGTGTGTTTTATATATTGTGCATTATAAATTGTGTTTTATATAGGGTGCTCAACAAATCGCATGATGTGTCTGTGTTTGCAACCTGCTTCCCCAGGCTTTGCCTAAAAGAAGGTTGGCTTTGCCTAAAAGAAGGTTTTAACTTTCGCTTCACAAAGCTCTTGTTGTATTTTGTGTGCAGTAAATATTGTGAAGCCCCCCCCCCCCCCCCCCCCCCCCCACACACAACATTGTGTATTTGAAATATTTTCTTTCATTTTATCTGAAATTTATCTTTCAGTTTATATGCAATTCTACTTGTTTACTTTACCTCTGGGAAGGTGTGTTTTGTCATTACTTATTGACGAAAAACAAAATTGACATGTTTTCAGTTTCAGAACTTGTGAAGGAATAATTAATTAGGTATAAAATCAAATAGTTTTTGAATTTTGATAAGAGGAGTGGGTGGGTGCTGCAAAAACGCTGTTTGGCAGGAGCTTTGTAGTGGTGGGGTGGGGTCAGTGGGTGGAGCTCGTCAATGGACAATTTCGCCTGGGGCTCAAAAAAAAGGCAGCTACTCTATGTCAGTTATCAAAAATGCCTTATATATCATACATATTGCACTTGAAGGTGGCTTTTGTAATTTTGCAAGCACAACTGGTAGATGAATGATGAATGGACGTGGGTCACAATTTGTGTAAAACAAATTCTAGGTTGATAAAGAACAATCTCCTTTTACACTTTATCCATCCATCAATTTTCTGAATTGCTTATCCCACACAAGGTCACAGGGAGCCTGGAGCCGATCCCAGGGGACTCAGGACACAGGGTGAGGGATACCTTGGACGGGGTGCCAACCCATCGCAAGGCACAATCACACACTACGGACAATTTAGAGATGCCAATCAGCCTATAACATGTCTTTGGACTGGGGGGGAAACCAGAGTACCCAGAGTAAACCGCCAAAGCATGAGGAGAGCATGCAAACTCTACACACACACAGGGCGGAGTTGGGGTTTGAACCCTCAACCCCGAAAGTGTCAGGCAAACGTGCTAACCACTAAACCACCATGCACCACACTTTATACAATACATTTAAAATATATACAAAACCTCCTCAAGAACTTTAGTAAATATGCTAATTTAAAATATATTCAATATAAAATAAACTCACATGCAACACTACTATTTTGATCATATTTTGAATAAAATTGTATTATAATACACATTTTTAACAAATACGAACATTAGAATGAAATATACCTTTAGTTAATATTTTAATTAATAAAATACACTTGTTAGATACTTGTTTTTAAACACAGTTATTGTATTTCTTTTGTACTGTGAGTTAAAAACAATTACAATAATAATCCACATGATCCTATTTTCAAAAAGTTTTAAAATATTTTATATAGATGATCGTCATGGTTACACTGAAATCAGTGCTTGACTATGTTCCCAATCAGCCAATGCATTTCAATGGATCATGTCACATTACTCTTTGCACCTGTATCACGTTTTGTTTAATGAGCACAAGCATTTAAGTCACTTTTTGCACCTCATGTATTGTCTAGCTACTGTTTTTTGTTGTCATTTCTTGTCATATTTTGCTTCCTAGTCCATGTATGTTTTTGGGGTTTGTTGCCTTGAAACCATAGCTAGTTTTTGGTTCTAAATTTGTGCTGTCTGTAATGTTCATACCTTATTATAATGGAAATCTGCACCTCTTCTGCAAAATCCGTGACAATGATAAAATATATTATAAAATATGTATAGATACTATTTGATATATGTATAGGTACTACTGTTTTTTTTTTTTTTTGTAGTTTCCCTAATACGGTAGCTTCAGCCATATCGTCAAAGGCTGGCAATAATAACTTAATAATAATTCTTTATATTTATATAGTGCTTTTCTAGGCACTCAAAGCGCTTTACATTGTATTGGGGGGGAGGGGGGTGTCATCTCCTCAACCACCATCAGTGTATAGCATCAACTTGGATGATGCAACTGCAGCCATAGTGCACCAGAACGCCCACTATACACCAGCTATTAGTGGAGAGGAGAGGAGAGTGAGTGATGTAGCCAATTCAGGGATGGAGATTATTAGGGGGCCATGATAGAGAAGGGCCAATTGTGGAATTTTGCCAGGACAATAGACTCCTATAATTTCTTATTATCTCCTGTTATCTCTTCATGGATGTACATACTTTTCGGAGTTTATTTGGAACTCTGTGGCTACTAAATTGCGTTGGCTTCACTCGTTGTGTTGACTAGTGAGCCTTGTTAAATATCACTCTGCAGTTAGCTATGAACTGAATTTTTCCATATTGCCCTGAGTTTTTCACTGCTGTTTAGTGACCTGTGGCTCTGTGAATATGTGGCACTATAATGGTTGAGTAATCGTCGCTGCCATATGCTCTAACCACTGAGCACACAAACAAGTTATCCAGACTTACTTACACACATACAGTGCCCTCCACTAATATTGGCACCCTTGGTAAATATGAGCAAAGAAGGCTGTGAAAATGTATCTTTATTGTTTAACCTTTTGATCTTTTGTTTAAAAAAAATCACAAAAATACTCTGCTCTCATGGACATTGAACAAGTGCAAACAAAACACACATTTATCTAAAAATATATTTGTTAAATATAGTTGTTTTATTAATGGCACCCTTTTAATCAATACTTTGTGAAGATAACAGCTTCTCCTATAATGCCTGATGAGCTTGGAGAATACATGGCAAGGGATCTGAGACCATTCATCCATACAGAATCTCTCCCGATCCTTCAAATTTCAAGGTCCACTCTGGTGGACTCTCCTCTTCAGTTCACCACACAGGTTTTCTATGGGTTTCAAGTCAGGGGACTGGGATGGCCATGGTAGGACCTTGATTTTATGGTCAGTAAACCATTTTTGTTTTGATTTTGATGTATGTTTTGGATCATTGTCCTGCTGGAAGATCCAATCATGGCCCATTTTAAGCTTTCTGGCAGAGGCAGTCAGGTTTTCATTTAATATCATTCTGTTGATATTTGATAGAGTCCATGATTCCATGTATCCTAACAAAATGTTCAGGTCCTCTGTCAGAAAAACAGCCCCAAAACATTAAAGAACCACCACCATATTTAACTGTGGGTATGAGGTACTTTTCCATATGGCTACCTCTCTGTGTGTGCCAAAACCACCTCTGGTGTTTATTGCCAAAAAGCTCTATTTTGGCGTCATCTGACCATAGAACCTGATCCCATTTGAAGTCTGGCAAACTGAAGACGCCCGAGTTTGTTTTTGGATGAGAGTTGAAGCTTTTTTCTTGAAACCCTTCCAAACAACTTGTGGTGATGTAGGTGACTTTGGATTGAAGTTTTGGAGACTTTCTGACCCAAAGACATTCTCCAGCTTTGATCCTTGGAGACTTTTTGGCCACTCGAACCATGCTCTTCACAGTGGGTTGAGACAATATAGACACACGTTCCAATTCAAGGTTCAATTCAACATTTCCAGTTAAGTGGAACTTCTTAATTATTGCCCTGATGGTAGAAATGGGCATTTTCAATGCTTGTGCTGTTTTCTTATAGCCACTTCATACTTCACAGCTCAATAACTTTTTGCTGCACGTCACAGCTATATTCCTTGATCTTACCCATTGTTATAAATGAAAGGGAATTTGGCCTATATGTTGCCTCATATTTATACCCCTGTGAAGCAAGAAGTCATAGTTGAACAATTTCCTGTTCCAAAAAATGTAAAATATTAATGGGAATATACTTCAAATATACTTTTCTCATATGAATTCATGGGGGTGCAAAAGTTTTTTTTTTTTTTTTTGATAAATGTGTTGTGTTTGCAATTGTTTGATATCCATGAGAACATTTCATTTTTGAGTATTTCTGTGAATTTTTGAACAAAAGATCAAAACAATAAAACAAACAATTAAGACAATTAAGGTTAAACAATGAAGGCAATTTTCACAGCCTTCTTTGCTCATATTTACCAAGGGTGCCAATATTAGTGGATGGCACTGTACAGGGGCCAGAATTTGGTATTCCATCCATTTCTCCCATATCTCCACTGAAGACTTGTCTCCCTCACTTGCTGCTCAGTCCCGCAGCACCTGCAGTCTCCTGACTAAGTCTGTGACTAAGTGTGGCTAACATGGCCGAGTGATTTTCCCTTGCTTGTTGAGCATGCTACATTAACTTTCATTAACACTATGGCTGGAGTGATGTCTCCCTCCTTATGCCCTCATTCTTTTTGACAGCTAAGGTCATCCCTCCTCTCTGCTCAGCTATCTGACTAGCAGGCCTGTGACTAAGTGCCACTGGTGCATTTAAGCATTGCTTATACACTATATGGCCAAAAATATGTAGACATCTAACCATTACAATCATATCTGCTTGTTCAGCATCCCATTCCAGACTTTGTCCCATGTTTTCCACTACAACAGCCTCCACTCTTCTGAGAAAGCTTTACACTAGATTTTGGAGTGTGGCTGTGGGGATTTGTGCCCCAGAGCATTAGTGATGTCAGGTATTGATGTTGGGTGAGGAGGCCTGGCATGCAGTCAGCATTCCAATTCATCTCAAAAGTGTTCATTGGGGTTGAGGTCAGGGTTCTGTGCAGGTCACTTGAGATCTTCCACACCTACCTCACCAAACCATGTCTTTATGGAGCATGCTTTGTGTATTGTCATGTTGGAACATGTTTGGTTCCCTTAATTACAGTGAAGGGAAACTGTAATGGTACAGCATACAGAGACATTCTATACAAATTTATGCTTCAAACTGTATGGCAACAGTTTGGGGAAGGCCCACATATGGTTTATGATAGTCAGGTGTGCACATACTTTAGCCATATAGTGTAGTTAGCATACTACATTAGCCAGATTTCAAACACATCTGGTTTGGGGTTGGGTTTCCTCCTCATACCTCTTATTATCTCGCTGAAGACTAGCGGGCCTTTCTTGCAGTGGCTAATGGTGCGTTCAAGTCATGTCAGAAAGATTGCATTTCCGAGCTGAACGCATATGAACGCAACCACAACGTCGTAATTAGGAGTGGGAAACTCTGGATTTTCTTTGGGTGCGTGTCAGTACAAAAACATGGTGGAATCAATGAATGCAACATGTGTAGTAGATGCTAAATTTTTTGAAATTGAATGTTTACTCACCTCAGAAGCTGATTTCAGTTATTATGTGTTTGGTATATGCAGCAAATTATGAAATACAAGCAAATTGCTTAACATGTCATTGTCAGGCTTTTTTATTTACAATAAAATAAGATAATTTCCTGCACAAAATGTGATAGCAAAACACACCTGAGATGCATACTTTGTTCTCCATTTTCTTGAAATAGGGTTAAAAAAAACTTGTTGTATTTTTTTTTGTAGTTAGTTAAGAGAATGTACACCGCCATCTTGCTCCAACCAAAGTGATTTGAATGCACCTGACATCGTTTTTATGACTTCCCAACTCATAATACGAACTTCCCGGGAGGACTGAACGCACCATAACACCACAAGTGTAGTTGAGGCACTCTTTCTAGCTAGTATGCTTTCTTAGCCACTTAAGAACTGGGGCTCGAGCCACTTTCCTTCCATTTGCCCCTCATTCTGCAAAATGGTCCTGTCCTCCTTTGGAGTTCTGCTCAGAGTTTTCCATAATTCCTGCCATCTACTGAAATTGTGGGCCTGTGACTAAACATAGCCAACATGGTTGAGTGGAAACACTCTGCTCTCTAGCCAATACAGGGCACCACACTGGTGCCACAAACCTACGCCCTTTCAGTCTTTTATATACTTAAATATTCTCTGCTTGGTCTTGCACTTCTGTCCTGTTTTATTGTAGATGCTTTTTTTTTCAGCTTGCCTTAGGACTTCTGCTTATATTGATACAATTAATTTAGCATTTTCCTCTTCAGCATATCTGCCTCTCTTCAGGGGGCAAATATTATGATATTTTTAATGCTGCACTGATTTACAGACAACATAATATTGCTAGCAAATCAAGCCTTTCAATGCTGAAAAAACATCCAAAACTTTTTAGGACATAAATGTTTTTGTTTGTACAGTTTCAGATGTGACAAAATCTAATTTCAATATGTGTATATAATAGAAAATAAGATTTTCTTTTCTAATAGAAAAGAGTTTGATAGTAATTCCAAGCCATGAAAAACATATTTACACACACTTTAATTTTATAATAATAATAATTTACAAATTGTGCTTTTTGTATGAGCAGCAAAGTGTTCAGCAGTGAAACTTTTTTTTAAAAAGAATCAAATATAGATTTTCTGATTTTGAAAGTTTTATTATAAAATGCTAAGGGATATCTACAGTACCTGGCATGTGGTCCCAAAGGATTTCATAATATTGCTTTGTACCAATAGATTTATTTATCAGTGTTTGGGTATTGACATGAAAATTAGGCACAGCATATTCTGGATTTAAAAAAAATAAAAATAAATAAATCTGAACAAGCCCATTTAAACTTCATTGTAGTGGATTTGTTCAGGGTGAACAAATTTGTTTAGGTGAACATGCAACTCAATACAGAGAATATAAATCTGTATTTTATCAAGTGTGTCAGTTCACTGTATAAAATATTCCATTTGTGTGCTGAATTTTTAGATTTTTAAAAAATATATTTTTAACCCTCTACTGCACACATTTTGATGGTACATGATAAAAATGATTACACACCATTTCTTGGTTCATTTTGGGACATTTTATTGATAAAACATTCTTTGAAAACATTTGAACATTTGAAACTTAGTTACATACTGGATTTGATACAGCCGTAGATTTGTATTGTGTAGTGTGTCATGCCATGTACTTCATGTTATGAGATTTTACTCATTGTGAAACTTCAAAAAGCAGTTCTTTTCTGCTGTGAAACAGAGGTGTGCCTTGTACTTTTTGCACATCACTTTAGGTGTTCCTGTGCACCCAGGAACCCTGCATCTTCCCTTCTTGTCACACATTGTAACATATTGTCCAAGCGGACATCCTGGTTAGGGACGGGAGCCGTTGGGCACTGCTTACTTCTCTTCACTTCATACTATTGGGAAATCCCACCACTGGTTTGCCCTCTCTTCCTGGCATCTTTCTGAGGTTTGCACAGACTGTGGCATAAAGGCACATTTGCTCCTTTTTTATCATTCCATTGTCCACACAATCTCGTCTGTAGATAAGCCAACATGTCACCACCGTCATATCTATGACATGAAAAACATTGGTGGTGGTACCATTTCTTTGAACATATGTTGGTACGATATAAAGCAATCAGGGAATCCAACAAGTCAACACCTCCCATGTGCTGATTGTATGTGGATACTGCTGCAGGGCATGGGACCTTGATGGTTTTCTTCTGGCCTCTGTCCCATCTTTCAATGTGGGATACAGAGTGAGCACCTACGTTGCTACTGAGAAGGGTGACCGGCCTGTTGTCAAACCATTTGACTACATGCAGCTGGGTATCTCCAACATAGGCCGTTTTTTTCCTGGTAGGACCCACAGCCAGATCTTTTCAGATCAGCGTCGGGCATCATGGAACTTCCTGGAATTTTTCTGTCAAAATGTGTTAAAATAAGATAAGATAAGATCAGATAAGATAATACTTTATTAATCCCCAGATGGAGAAATTAGGGAATAAGTAAAAAATTTGGGAATAATAATTAATTTAAATAAAAATAAATAACAAAAGTACATACAAATACATTTAGAGCTTATATTATACACAAATACGTAGTAAATACTATGTGATAACACACAAACACATGTTGGACATGCATGAGAGTGGCTCCCACACCTTATTGGACTGTTTTTGATATTTTATTGATCATTGTAGTTGGTTGCAATCATTTAAAGTAACATGTGCTGAACATGGGGCTTAAGAAAACTTTCCGTTGCCTGAGAGCAATGCTGTGCAATAGACATTTAAAAGTGATAACTTTTTTATTTTTTTTATTGGGGGGGGGGGGGGGGGGGGGGGGTGAGACAGTGTTTTGCAGCACGTCAGTAGAACAATCCATGTCAGAATATATCCACATTCATATAAAATATAAAAACCACTCTAGAAATAATTGGTGAAGAAGTGGTGAAGAAGAATTAGGGTGATTGGTAATTGGCAGTCGGGGAAGGTGAAGGTGAATCTTGCCTAGGGCATTAAATGTGCGAGGTCTGGCATCTACCATCTTAATGGATAAATGACAAGTTTCAAGTAATTGCTGGACTGTGGATAAATAATGTAACAGACCTCAATTAGTGTTAATCCAAATGCCTCCTTAAGTGTTTAAAAAGCATCCAGCATGAGAATAGGAACTATTTTTATAGAACTTTTTTCGATATATTAGTATCGTATGCCAAAGGAAATAGGGTACAAAACTGTGTAATTAACAGTTTTGAGTATGGCTTGGCATTTGTTGTGGTTGTGGATCGAATAGAATTAATTGATGGAGTGTAACTCCATCCATCCACTTTCAGTATTGCTTATCCTACACAGGGTTGCAGGCAGCCTGGAGTCTATCACAAGGAACTCAGGGCACAAGGCAGTGGACACACTGGATGGGGCACAATCTCACACACAATCACAGACAATTTAGAGATGCCAGTCAGCATACAACGCATGTCTTTGGATTTGGAAACCCTCAAAGCAGGGGTAGAACATGCAAACTCCACACACACAGGGTGGAGGTGGGACTCAAACCCTCAACCTCAGAGGTGCGAGGCAAACATGTTAAACACTAAGCCACCGTGCTCCCAAGAGTGTAACTCATGGACACCTAATGTAAAGCATTCTGTAATGTCTTGTCAATGCAAACTCCTTCATTTAGCAATAGCAGTGCTGCAGTGACTCTCCAGGGTTCCAGATTTGATCCTTAGCCTTGGTAACTGTCTGTGTGGAGTTTTACATGTTCCCCTTGTATCTGTGTGGGTTTCCTCACTGTTCTCCGATATCCTCCCACCTCCCACAAACATGCCAGTAGGTTGAATGGCTATGCAAAATCGCCCTAGGTGTGTTTATGATGCTTGCAATGGACAGACATTCCATCCACGGTGTGTATTTCTGCCTTGTTCCCTGGATAGTCCCCATCTCCACTACAACCCTGACCAGGATAAAGTGCTTATTGAAGCTAAAAAAAATGAATGAATGACTGAATACTGCAGTAATATTTCATACCTACTACCTGCATCTGCTCTGAATACACCACTAGACACACACTGCCCTCTGCCCTGTGAGCACATCTGACTAATTAAAGTTTGTTTGTACATGCAGATGAGCAGTAAAGATGATGACATGGAGATTCATAAGGGGAACAGAGCAGCGAGGTCAGGCCATTGGCTCAGCTGTGACCCTAACTGCCAAGTAATGCCTTAACGAGCTTGCGACCCTCATTTGTTTATGTTAATGACAAGAAATGATATTAGATCTTTTGTGTCTGTCAGTGAACGAGCTTGTCACTACTCCCACCCTATGGAAGAGGTCACAGTCCAGTGATTGGAATGTAGCAATGATGCATTTACTCTTTAATTGAGTTAATCAGCTTGACTATGTCAACTGATTTGACATTTTAACATTGCAGGGGCTTTTCATGAGCTATACAAAGAGTGCATTTGGTGGACTGTGTGAACTTTGTTTAAGGTCCATTTTGTAGCTATTAGGACATCTCTAATTAGAACAGCTCTGTATATAATGCCTGAATATGGGTTTTTTATTCATCCTTAAGAGAGGGTTGTTTTTTTTTTTACCCGTGGCAAAATGTCATGCACATTCTCAAAGGAGGTGCATGAAAGAAAATGAGAAACATTGAAGGTTTACTAGCTACAGCCAATTATTTAAAGATGTGTTCATGTGTCCATGCATCTGTATGTGTGTGTGTGTGTGTGTGTGTGTGTGTGTGTGTGTGTGTGTGTGTGTGTGTGTGTGTGTGTGTGTGTGTGTGTGTGATTTCCACCTAAACTCCACCCTGCTTAGAGGAGGTAATTTTGTTATTCAGCTGGAGCTATTTTGACTGCATATTCAGTGCTGACTGAGTTATTCAGGCATGTGAAAGCAGGCCGGCCTGCTTTGCACTGATAACTTCACAGCCACACACTCCGGTTCCCTCATTCACCAGTACTATAATTAATAAAGCAGAGGGGGGAGGGAGTGTGGCCATTAATTGGACCCACTGTCCTTCAAAGCTGTTGAGGGGGGGAAGTGTATAATCATTTTCCACAGTAGTCCACAGCATACTGAATTATTAATACAATCATACAGCGAGACAGAGGGAAGAACAGCACTGAAAACATTTATTTACTGCAGGTCCAGAGAGAGCACTGATGCTGGACCCCAACCAAACAATCCACAGACAGGCAGAGATAACACTCTAGCACTGCCTGAACGGCCTGAATTGGTGAGAGGAAAGGCCAGGCAAGAAAGTGAGAGAGAGTGAGAGAGTGATGAATCTCCAGAGAATGGGTGAAATCCAGCACGTTTCTGTAGAAATTTGGACTGAGGGTGTGATGATGTGGAATGGGAGAGTCTGATGTGTGCATGGTGTTCACACACTGTGGAGCTGTTGCTGTACTTGGGCGAAAAAAGTTTATTAAGCTATATGCGGCTTTTTAAGATGCATCTTTGGGGTGAACCGAATTTAGAAATGATGTGTGATATGTTTAGATTGATTCATTGCTACTTAAGGACATGTAACCTAGATTCAAATGTAATGGCTCAAATAATTACTCTCTCCCTCTCCCTCTCTCTCTCTCTCTCTCTCTATGTCATTTTCTCTCTCTGTCTCTCTTGCTCTGTTTCTCTGTGTATTTCTCTTTATCTATTTCCATCTCTCACTCATTTTCTTTATACACATTTTGCACACACATAGAGTATATACATAATGTTAAAAGGTATGCAAACTATAACTTGACCTCACACAAATAAGGTGTGTGTGTGTGTGTGTGTGTGTGTGTTTTGTCATTCATTTTATTTTTGTTATATTGATCTTTATTTAATCATTGTAATAAAGCTCTCTCTCTCTATCTCTCGCACTCTATCACTCTCTCTCTCTCGCTCTCTATCATTCTCTCTCTCTCTCTCTCTCTTTCACACACACACACACACACATACACACACACACACACACACACACACACACACTATCAGCTGTGACCCTGCAGTGATTTTTATGAACTAATATATCATCTGGACATCTCCAGTAGCACATGAGTCCTGGCCAATTATTGCTATATTACAAATACCAATATTAATGGTTAATTTTTAATTTAAGAAATATTTATCTATTTATTTATTTATTATATAAAGTCATTTACACTTAACGTTTGTTATTGTGAATAGTTTATTTAATTTGGACCTTTTTGCGATTTCTTTTCAAGATTTCATTATATAGCTTGGTACATCATCTGTAGGAATCCCATTCAGGTTCATTAAGAAAAAATGAAATACATTTATATGTCGTACTGTCACTATTATATAGACTGTGTATATAAACTGTGGAGGCTTAATCTACCCAGCCATGTAATTAAAAAACGAACCGTGTCTCACCAGTGCACTGTATGCGCTCCATCTTATATTAATCTGTCAATTCTGCAGCATATCACATTAAACCATGAATACTTGAATCAGACTCTTTTTTTTCATACAGTATGCTAATGTATTTATATATGTGAGTTTGAGTCTAGTCTGCAGCCATGTGTATTGTCGCACTACTTCAGTGTGAATGGCTGTTGTACAGTGGTGCAGTAGCGATAGGCCGAGCTCATTATAATGCAGACAGCCAGAAACAAAGGCACACACGCACACACGCACACTGCCGTGTGTTCCTCCATGATAACCACCACAGCCTCTCGAAATTAACCTGCTTATTCACTCACTCACACACTTACACACACATGCTCTCAGTCTCCCACATATATACACATATAGTACATG
>NC_030430.2:14202726-14230226 GCF_001660625.3 Ictalurus punctatus
GCAGAAGGGTTGAGACTAAATGTTAGGCTATAAAAAGGTTATTGTGATTGGGCTTGGGGATTGGGGCCCTGCTCAATACGTATGCAGATAAGCATACGCCTAGCGTCTCATGTACACATGGCGTGTACGCTTGTGTCTAGGGCGGGGGCTGCAGACTGTTGTGACTACCTCCACCAGCCGGCCTGGGGGGAGGGACTAAAGGTCATACAGGTCACGGACCCCCTGAGACAGACGCTGCACCTTACTCATTTACAGACACACATATGCTTGCATGCACGCTGTGGTTAGTGACCTTCAACTTTAAGCAACCTTGACCCTAACAGACGGGAGGCAACTGAGGAGCAGATACGCCCCGAGAGCAGCATGCGCACAAACAAGCACACGCTGCACTGCAATCAGAATAGTGTGCCCCAATTAAAATCAAGGTTAAAGAGTAAACCTTAAATTCTACATTTTCAAAAGGGAGTCATTTATCAGCATGTAATATATCTAAAGATGGAGTAAATCAGCATTCAGGCATGTTGTAGGCATTTGAGAATAAAAAAAATATTTATTCTACATTAAGAAATTTTCTGATTTTCAAGGAGACCATCATTTTATTTTATTTCTACAATGATGACTAGGTCATCCATCTAGTATTTCTGAATCATAATAAATGTGATGCATTTATGCATGATGTAGTACTATGTTAATAGTATATAGCACACAATATGGACATAGCATGATAAATAAATAGGGGTTTGAAAGCATACTTGAAACAGAATAAGGTTTGTTGAGCATGGAAAGATTGAATAAAAAATATATCAACGTATTGTTCCTTCTTCTGTATGAAATATCGGAAAATATAACTTGCAACCCAGTAAGGAATAAAATATGACTGGGCATACTGATTTAGTAAAATATCCAACAGTTGAGTATTTTCCAATGACAGTAGTAATTTGCGATAAGATTGCAGTTTTTATTTATTTTTCTTTTATTAATGAACAACTCAACACTTTTTATACTGTATAATGTTAAAAGTCACATATAAAAAAACAGAAATCACAAACATATAGCTCTGCCTCCTTCCATACACATTAAATAAAAAAATGTCTGATTTGCTAATGTTTGTTAGTGTCTCCTTACAGAAAGCTTCACCATATCAACGATTACACATCGTTCTTTGTTAAATAACAGGTTTGTAAAATCCTTTTTTTTTAAAAATTACTATTAGCGTTGGATTATTATGGCTCATCCGCCGTACAAGTCTCTCTGTAAGTTGTTACTAAAGAAACAATAATGCATTAGAACAAGTGCATTAATATAAAACCTGAATTTTTTTACCTGTGAATTGCAGCTAGAACTACCATGAGAGGCGCTGTTATAGAAAATGAATGAGCACCTTCTGACCAGTCAGGTTCGAGAATTTAACAGCACTGCGGTAGAAGAGTAGCATACTACACCTCATTGTCAAGAGAATGAGAACCAAGGTAAAATATCCTACTAAAAGCGGTGCAGAATTAAAGTAAAACACTGCAACATAGCAAAACGTAGTGAAAACACACACACACACACACACACATATATATATATATATATATATATATATATATATGTGTGTGTGTGTGTTTTTACTATGTTTATTATATAGTATAAAGTATATAGTATATAAATAATACTATTTAAGTACTTACCATAATCATCATAGTAGTATTACTACTATCCCATGCCAGTTTTACAGTTTACTAAACCTAGTGAACCATAAAGTTCTGTGTACTGTAAAATCACAGTAATATTAGTACCAGTATTTCGTCTCTATTTTAACTCATGCATGTGCATTAACACGTCTTTGCCCAGCTGAAGGACGGCCTTCATTTAATAGTGAGCTTCGGAGTGCTGTGTTAGATGAGCGAGATTAACACAGTGTGTTGTGCCTGGGATCACAAACAGTGTTATTAGAGTTTCAATAAACATGGTAAACATGGTGAGTACAGAGCAAAACGTGTATGACAGATGGCCACAGATTTTGGCACAGTAACTGAGTGTGCATGTTTGTGCATGTGTATGTGTGTGTGTGTGTGTGTGTGTGTGTGTGTGTGTTAGTGATGCAGTGTGTGATTGCGTCATTGCCTCTCTCTCCCTTAGCACCCTGTCCACTGAAGGTCTTCATGTCTCAAAGTCTAATATAGTCTTCTCAATACCATTTCCTCTCGTCCTCCATCTTTGTTTTTTCTCGAACAGGTCTCGCTCTATATCCTTTTCCCCAGCTTCTCCGACTATTACCTTCTACACTGACTTTCTTGCGCTTTCTCTTTATTTCACGCTTCCTCCTCTCCTTTTGATCCTTTTCAGCCTATGCCTTTCTATCCTTCTGTTTCTCCTCCATCTTTATTACCTTCAAGTGTCTCACCTCTCTCCGTTCATCTCTACCATTTGCTCTGTGTCCATTCTATCTCTATTAATTTAATTTTCCTCACTTTTGTCATCCTGCTTGTATATATTCGATTTGGTGTCCTCTTCCTTTACAAAGTTTTGCCTATTACTTTTGAAGCATTATGCTGAATGGTTGGAAGAAGCTGCAGTGGCTGTGAGACAACACTGAGTCAACAAACTGAATCAACAGGAACTTGAAACAGTCATCTGGTGTTACTGCTCTGAGTCATCAGTGTTGCTCATAGTTGCTAGTCATTATATTTGACTTTCCTTATAATCATGCTACAATTTGGAACAGCAACAGTATGTGAAATATGAAAAGGATCGGTTTGCTTTGCATGTTAGCTACTATAAAAAATGGCAACATCTCTGAGCAAATTGTGTTGCTAAGCTAAACTAAAACTCAGCTAAAAGCTGTCCAGTGCCCATATGAACTACGTGTCTCACTTCGTCTCCACCATTATTCATATTTATTATGAATTTTTCTAGGATTAAACTTTGAAGATCAGTCTTGGATGGATTAGCCTGAAACAGAGAGACCAAGAAGTGATGGAAAGAAAAAGAGAGAAGAGACGATAATTTACACTCACAACAACCTGTCAGAAAATATTTGGAAATCAGGCTTTCTGGGGAGAGGTCTTCCATATCATGAAAAGAAAGCCAGAGAATCTAATCCTCTAAGGAAGGCCCAGAGTACTACAGAATTCTCTTTGGAAAGGCACCGACACAATCACAAACGAAACTATAGCCTTAGAAAACACCATTTAAATGACACATAGCAGAGCCGTTTGATAAATTGTTTGGGCATTTCTTCTCCCGACTACAGGGAGAACCACATCCTGTCACTTCCACCATGACAATTCTTCAATTATATGATGCGCTGTGCATAAAAAAATGCCCCAATATGCCATTGATTCAGTGTCTTTCTTTCCACTGCTTCTTTGAGAGATTTCCAAAAGCTATTCTCAATTCACTTCATCTTTCTTGCTTCACTGGTTAATTTTTAACTTTGAATGCTTGAGCTTCTCGTCAAAATTGGATATAAATTTTTGGATTTCCAATTATGGATAAAAATGGGAGGCCTTGCAGACTTTACATGAAAAGTAATAAATCATGCAGTGTAAAACAAAGTCATGCCTAACGAAATATGATATTTACACAGAATATATAATACAACTTTTACTGCAAAACACATAATCACAATAATAAGTTACAGGTTTGAACAAACTACTTTTCAAACTTCTCTCGTCACAGCAGTGTTTGTGTGTGTGTGTGTGTGTGTGTGTGTGTGTGTGTGTGTGTGTGTGTGTGTGTGTGTGTGTGTGTGTGTTTTTATGTGCATTATCTAGCCTTTCGGAATTCTCTTTTAGAGTCTACAGAGAGGAGGTGTAAGACAGGCCTGTCACCTGGTTCACTGCCTCTCCCTGTCTTTCACACATACACACACACACACACACACACACACACACACATACATACATACATACATACATACATGCATACATACATACACACACACCCATTATATATATATATATATATATATATATATATATATATATATATATATATATATATATATATATATATATATATATATACATACATACATATATATGCACACACACACACACACACACACACACACACACACACTATTACTTATTATTATGCAACACAACAATATAACGTGATTGTTGTTACAATAATAGTAACTGGTACTGGTAACAGTTAGGGCAGCATGATGTCACAGAAAATGGGTTGCTGCTTCACATCTCCAGGTTCTTTCCTGATCTCAGTTTACTGTCTGTGTGGAGTTTCCGTGCATGCTCTCCCTGTGTTCATTTGTGATTTCCGCAAGGTTTTCCAAATTTCTCCAAAACATTCAGGTAGGTGGGTTTGGCTACATTAAGGGCAGTGGTAGCTTAGTGGTTAAGACGTTACTGCCAAGCTGCCACCACTGGGCCCTTGAGCAAGGCCCTTAACCCTCAACTGCTCAGTTGTATAAATGAGATAAATGTAAGTCGCTCTGGATAAGGGCATCAGCTAAATGCTGTAAATTTAAATGTAAATTAAAACTGGTTATGCAGTGTCCACCATTTATACAATACTGACCAGGGAGAAGCAATTACTGAAGATGACGGAATGAATGAAAGGTAAGAATTAGCCAGCAAACAGCTGTATTTCATGCTACAGCAAAATTAGAGTATAATTAGTCATTTTTATCATAGTGTAAAATAATTACAGTACACTCTAAAGCGCCATTAAACAAATTACAGTAATGTATCAGTATCATAAAGAATAGCAATCTTATTTTTCTAAAACCCATGGCAGCTGTAAAACGAACTAAACTTTGCTATGGAGCTATGGGTGAGAAAGAGGAAGTGCACACTTAGACATTAACTGTAAACAAATACTGATTTATTGCAACACATTACAATATATAATATATAAGTTTTGTTTATTTGTTTTTCATATCATGTGAAAAAATAATTACACCCTATGGAAATTTTTGTTTTCCTATGGAAAGTTTTTTTTTTTGTTTCATTTATTTATTTATTTATTTTACATATTTGGACAAGCAAACATTTGATCCTGTTTGAAACAGTGCCTATTAATAAAGGTGTTATACTCTATCAAATGACATAAAATTTACATTTTGTAGGAATTTTTACAATTAAAATTTACACAAATCAGTCACATGGAAAAAGTACGTACACCCATACATTTATCACACCTTCAAATCCATATAATTAGAATCAGGTGTTGAAGATTGGGTGCCAGTGATTAGAAGCTGCTTAGAGCATGCAGGTGGAACCTGTCTTATTTATACCCCTCTCATATCTAGTGTCTGGTGTTCCCTTTGTTATTCAGGTGTGTGGTGTCATCATGCCAAGATATAAAGTGTTCTATTAGGCCTTCAGAAACAAGGTTGTGGATGCCTATGAGTCTGGCAAGGGATTTAAAAAGATCTCCAAATGATTTGAAATACATCATTCCACTGTAAGGAAAATAACCTACAAATGACACAGATTTCAAATGACTGTCAATTAGGCCAGGACTGGCCATGAGAGCAAATCCAGCCCAAGAGCAGACCGTCTAATGCAAAAAGAAGTCTCCAAGAACCCCAAAATTTCATCACAGGATCTGCTAGTAAGTCTTGCAACTGTTGGTGTCAGTGTGCATACTTCTACAATTAGAAAGAGATTGCACAAATTTGACCTGCATGGAAGGCATGCCACGAAAAAGTAACAGCAGACATGTTTGGCGCAGACCAAAGAGAGCTTTTCAAGAGAAGTACCTCATACCACCTGTGAAGCACGGTGGTGGAAATGTTATAGTTTGGGTTTACTTCGCTGCCTCGGGGACTGGACAGCATTTATTTTTGCATTCATTGATTCAGCTATGAATTCTGCATCATATAAAAGAGTGCTTGAAGATAATTGTGAGTTCTGTCCAAGTTTAACTGAAAGTGGACCTTTCAACAGGATAATCATCCTAAGCACACTAGCAAATCCACCAAGAAATGGCTCAAAAAGATGAAATGGCGGGTTCACACAAAATCCCTGGTGTTGATTTAACACCCAGAGAGTAGAATTTACACCCTACAGTGTTTAAGTAAGTCCACTGGACACAAATGAACAATCTGGGTGTTAACTCAACACTAGGGATTTTACTGTGTTGTGGAATGGCCTAGTCAATGCCCGGATTGAAATGTTGTGGGGGGATTTGAAACGGGCAATACATGCAAGAAAACCTTTTCAAATATCTTCCCTCAACCTGAAAGAATATTGCATGGAACAGTGGTCAAAAATTCCAGCAGGCCTGGTGGACAGTTATGCGAAAGACCTACAAGAAGTTATTTCTGCTTAAGGGGGGAATACTAGCTTCTGAGGCCAAAGGTTTACTCACTTTTTCCACAGAAGAATATCACATCTATTAATATTTCTGTTGAATAAATGATTGAAATATTTTTTTCTTTTCTTGGTTTTGTTCAAGTGTATCAACTCTATAAAATTTATATATATACATGTGTGTGTGTGTGTGTGTGTGCGTGTGTGTGTGTGTGTGTGTGTGTGTGTGTGTGTGTGTGTGTATATATATATATATATATATATATATATATATATATATGTATATATATATATATATATATGTATATATATATATATATATATATATATATATATATATATATATATATATATATGAATATTAATATCTGCAAAAGTATATCTGCAGCTAATGGGACAATTTGCACTCAATGTGACTTTAAAAGTCACACCTGTGAACCTGGAATTGCCTAAAATAAAAACATCTACATGCATAATATGTTACATGCTAACAGAATATTTTACTAGTTACAATAATGCAACAAAAATGCTCAGGATATCAGTGTCATAACAGTCATTGTCTGAAGGAGGCATACAGGGTACACAGTTAACACCACTGGAGATCCTCTGCAAAAAAAAAAAAAAAGAAGAAGAAGAAATTCGAAAATAATAAGATATCTGAATTACATGGCGTTTAATTTGTTGTATATTTTGGGGGCATGTTAGTCGGCTGACAGATTTATAGTCTTTCCATGATTAAATCATTAATGAAAGATGCAACACCAGCAACCACTTTTTCTGCTCACATGATATTTTCTAGTGTGTTTTCTATTTTCTGGATTCATCCTAACTTGAAACCTGTAAATAAAAGAAATCTTTAAATTGTATATTCTTCCAACGTTAGTCCCATTATTATTTTATTTGAAAACAAAAAGTCTAATAGACTGACTAATGGTAAACCAGCACACCATAGTTGCAATATTATTATGCATGTAAACTGACTGAGGTTTACAGGAAGCATAGGGCATTATCAACAACAGTTACAAAACACCCACACTCAGCAAAGTGAAAACCAGCACTTAAATAAGTGAACCATTTAACTCTAACTGGTCACATATGGCTGCTCTGAGTAAAGATAGGTGCTTAATGTCCTCAAACATGCATGTACAGGGTATCTTAAAAAATAATAGAGAAAACACAAAAATAACCTAAAATGTGGATTCCGAAAGAAGCTTGCCTGCTAGCTAGCTGTAGACAAAAACCGTAATTAAAGGTGAACATTTAAAGATAGGACTTTGCAGGCATGTTATTTAACACTGAATATTACTGTCTTCAGCTTTACAGTAAGTTATGCAATGCTGTAATGTAGTGCCCACTGCAAAATATTTCCCATATTTCACTGCAGTAAGTTATTTACAGTGTATGTGTATATTATCCTTGTGAGGACATAGTTATTAATTCATCTAATTAAAGCTTTGCCTACCCTTAAATGTAACCCTGACCTTAACCTCAGTAACCAAAAGGAAACCTTATGGCTCTTACTATTTAAATAATAGCTGCCGGTTTTATCAAACCCCCCCCCCCCCCCCCCCCCCCCCCGCCACACACACACACGCAAAGCTTTCTCCCTTTTTGTACTTTAACACAATCCTGTCAGACACAGGCCTAAACCAAAATATTTATTCCTCTTTCTGAATGTGCTAAGAATAAATGTTGCTTTGACGAAAAAAAATCACACCAAGGAGGTCATATGAAATAATGTGCGTGCCCTAAAAATTAGCTTCTCAGCACGTGACCCATTTCGAGGTCATGATGGGAAGTCTCTATGCCAATGTTTTTGGCAAATAAGGAACGTTCCGGGTCGGTTCAGTCAGACGTGTAGGGAGATGAAGGCGGGAGGGAGGGGTGCTACATGGCCCTGGGTTCTCTCTAACCACATTACAATGAAAAGAACACGACGCAGAGAGGCACATCGTCGTTAACCTCTGCCTCAGGATGAATCAGAGCTCTCGCACGCGCATTAGCCTGAATCTGCACGCGCTCCCCTGCACAGATCCTCATGCCCACCACGCCGCAAGATAAATGACGAAGAAAGAGGTGAATGGCTACACTCAACACCTTTAAACGCCTCCGTCCACCTCCTATCATTCATTTACTCTTCTTTTACCTCGAGTTCTGTTAATTGGGGCTCCTTCACCTCTGTCTCTCACTACTCTTGCATCTTATGTCCTGTATATCATCTGTGGCACCTCTTAATTGCAGGAGATTTTCTTCAGCTTCTTCTTAGGATAGGATAATAATTACAGTGAAAAACATTTGAACAGAATAAAGGTAACAAATGTTTGAGCATGTCTGCAATTTCTTCAGATTTTCAGAAATTAAATCCAATATTTTTTTTAAAAAAAAACCTTAAACACAAATCTAAAAGCTCAAACCCAGTACAAAAAAAAGCATCTCTATCTGGGAAAAGCAAACAATTGGCTTTTTATAATGAAAATAATTTTCCAAAACAGATATTAATCAAATCATATTGATAAGCACTACTGACTGACTTCCCTCTCAGGGTGCAGACCTGAGAGGGAACATTCAAGAACATTCAAGAACATTTGAGAGTGAATTTTCAGTTAATTTTCCACGGAGCCTGCCTGAAAGTCTGAAGAAATCAGCGGCATCTGCAAGACATGCAAGTTTTTGTTCAAAGAATGTATAATGTATATTCACTTAATTTTAATTTAGTTGGACCTTTCAGAATTGTATTTCTGTAGATATTATGTCGTCATAATGTGTAGTTTGTCTTGATAACCAATGTTAGCCTCATGACAAAAAATACATAAATATTTACTGTACATAATTATAATTATATAATTAAAACTAATGTCCATAATTTGAGGCTGCTACATAAGTATTAATGTTACTATTCTGTACAACCCAGCAACCCAGTATGCTGGGTCAACATACTAACCAAACGTTGCAGGGTAAAACAACCCATACTGGGCTAGTCCTTATTAGACCCAATGCTGGAGTTCCATCCATCCATTTTCTGTACTGTATATCTTACAGGGCCACAGGGAACCTGGGGCCTATCCCAGGGAGCATGGGGCACAATCACATACACACCCATTCATACACTACAGACACTTTGGACATGCCAATCAGCCCACCATGCATGTCTTTGGACTGGGGGAGGAAACCAGAGTACCCAGAGGAAACCCCTGCAGCACAGGGAGAACATGTAAATACACATGGCAGCAGCAGGAATCAAACCCCCAACCCTGGAGGTGTGAGGTAAATGTGCTAACCACTAAGCCATCGTGTGCCTGCTGGGGGGTCAAAATCGAGCCAAATTGGGTTATTTCCAGACAAGCTATTTTAGGGTGTAGTGAAATCAAGTGCAAATTCTGTAAAAATAGAATAAATTATCATATGTATTATATTTTCTGTTTTCATTTATATCAATGGAGTGACATACTAAAATAGGCTACAAGAGCAAACAAAAGATAAACAGTGAATGAGACAAGAGTTGGTGAGACAAAAACAAAATGCTTAGCTGATAACCATGGCTTAGTAGATTTCATTAAAACGCATGAACTTATCGGTTTGTTGCCAAAAACTGGATATCTCCAGAAATAGGCAAGCAGGGGAAAAAAACAGGTTGTTTGGTTATTCTGGTGCATGAATATACATGAATTGAGGATTCATATCTAATACTAATAAACCCAACACATTATTTTTATCTTTATAAATCAAATTACAGTCATACCATCATTGGATGAATGAAGACGCACTTGTTCAAGATGAATTGATGCGAAAGACCTTCTGCCATCTCTGCACGTGGTCAGGAGGCATGGCGACATATTGCACGTCACACCGGAAGATAAGCAGTGGGCCCGTGATGGCTCCAGCCATCTGTCGGTGTTATGCCCCACTGTTGCCCACCCCGATCTGCGCCCCTTGTTTGGTTTGCGCAAGGCACGTTCCAAAATTTCACACCAGCTTGCGGGAAAACAGTGCAAGGTTAGGTAATAGGGAATAATGTGGGAGGAAGAGTGACTGTAAATCAATGTGGGATTCTGTGAGGAATGGCGAATATGAATATAAAAGCTTTATACCGACTGCAGCTGTCATTATAAATTAATCAGCATGACGTTTTGCACACTTTACTTTCTTTTTCTTCTAATGGTCATCAACAATACAATGTATTTCATGTAAAAAAAAATAACAACTTTCAAAAGAATTCTAGAGCATCCATCATGCTGTGATTGCTAGAAGTGTGGATTGAAAACACTAGTAAAACTGTGCTCCAATACAAAAAACTCCAGAAAAGTGAAAACCTTGCCGATCAATTACTTTCTTTTTCAGGGGAAAAAGAAAGTATACCCTCCTTCAATTCTATGTTTTTATTTATCAGGGCCTAAATAACAATTGTTTGGTCCTCACCAAACGTATATAAACAAACAAATAACAGCATGTGACACACAAAAAAATAGATTTCAATATGTAGCCATTTTGTTCCAAACAGTAAACCAACATTCAGAAACCAGGTGGGAAAGAAATAAGTACACCCTATAATTCAGTTACATGTAGAACCATCTTTAGCAACAATAACTTGAAGTAAACATTTTCTATAGGAGTTCAGTATCTGTCTCTCACATCATTCTGGAGAAATTTTGCCCCACTCTACTTTACAACATTGCTTCAGTTTATTGATGTTTGAGGGCATTTGTTTGGGATCATTGTCCTGTTGCATGACCCATTTTCGGCCCAGCTTAATCTGCTGGACAGATGGCCTCACATTTGTCTCAAGAATATTCTGGTGTAAAGTGGAGTGCAAAATAGTGTCAATGACTACAAGTTTCCCAGGTCCTATGGCTGCAAAACACTTCCAAATCCTCACCCCCTCCACCTCCATGCTTGACAGTGGGTATGAGGTGATTGTGGCAATAAATTGTGCTCGGTTTTTGCCAAAAATGGTGCTGTGTATGGTGACCAAACATCTTCACCTTGGTCTTGGCAGTCCAAATGGTATTGTTCTACAACATTTGTGGTTTGTTCAGATGTAATTTGAATGTAATTTGTAAGTTGTGCTCTTATTCTTTATATTCTTTATATTCTTTTTGGAGGGAAGGGGCTTTTTCCTAGCCACCCCAAAGCCAAACTTGTTCAGCCTTTTTCTGAGTGTGCTGTGGAATGCAAACATTTAATGTGCTTACAGAGGCTTCCAGGTCACATGCTGTAGCTCTTGGGCTATTCTTTATACTCTGAGCATTAAACAGTTTGACCTGGGACTGAATTTGCTGGGACACCCACTACTTGGAAGATTGGCAACTGTCTTGAAGGCTTTCCATTTGTAAACAATCCTTCTCACTGTAGAATGGTGAATTTCAAATTATTTGGAGATGGCCTTATAACCCTTCCCAAATTGATGAGCAGCAATAGCTGCTTTTCTGAGGTCATGCCTAGTGTCCTTTCTGTTTGGTATGATGTAGACATACACTTTAGTGCTCCAGAACACAAATCTCTGCTTTTATAGAGGTATTCACACTTCTTAATGATTAATTAGTCCTGCGCATTTAATTAGTAACAACTGGCTACTACTTACTCTCTTAATGATTGTGTAAGTAAGAAAGATGTACTTATTTTTTCCCTCTTGGTTTCTGAATGTTGGCTCACGTGTTTGTTAAATTTTTTTTTTTTTTTTTTTTTTTTTTTGGGGGGGGGGGGGGGGGGTGACTACACATTGAAATCTGTGTTGTATTTTTTTGCTTTTACCTGAGGTTATTTGATTGTATACAGAAGCTGGTAAGGACCACACAATTGTTATTTAGGCACTAATGAATAAAAACAGGGCACAAGGAGGCTTAGTGGTTAGCACGTTCGCCTCAGACCTTCAGGGTTGGGGGTTCGATTCCCACCGTGGCCCTGTGTGTGCGGAGTTTGCATGTTCTCCCCATGCTGCGTGTTTGCATGTTCCTCCGGGTACTCCGGTTTCCTCCCCCAGTCCACAGACATGCATGGTAGGCTGATTGGCATGTCCAAAGTGTCTGTAGTGTGTGAATGTGTATGTGATTGCCCTGCGATGGATTGGCACCCTGTCCAGGGTGTACCCCGCCTTGTGCCCGATGCGCCGATGTTCCTATTTGTTTGTTTGTACTGTCATCATTCTTGTCCCCAGCACTTTTGGTGCTGTCTCAAGAAAATGTCTGAATGCTTTTGCCTGTTTGTTTTTTAGGTTAAAATCAAATTCAGAACGCATGCAATTGCCTAGAATATCTTTGTATCCTGTAACATTAAGATTTGGCTTTACTGAAACTAAGGGGCCCCAAACCTGTTCCAGCATGCCAGTGCCCGAGTGTATAAAGCAAACTCCATTGAGACATGGTTTGCCATGGTTGGCGTAGAAGAACTCAAGTGACCTTCTCAGAGACCTGACCTCAACTCCACTAAACACCTTTGGGATGAACTAGAACAAGGACTGGGGACCAGGCCTTTTCGTCCAACATCAGTGTCCTGCATCACTAATGCTCTTATAGCTGAATGAGCACGAATCCCTGAAGCCACTCCACATCATCTAGTGGAAAGCCTCCCCAGAATATAGGAGGCTGTTATAGTAGCAAAGAAAGGTCCAACTCCGGAATGGGTTGTTTAACAAGCACAGATAGGTGTGAAAGTGATGTGATCACAAACTTTTTGCCATATAATGTAGCTAGCTGTTATAAATTTGGCAACCAAAGTCATTTGTTTTTGAATTTGAGCATTTTTAAAAGAAAGTATAAAACATTATGAAATTTCACTGTAGAAATAATGCAAGTATTTTCACTACATACATAATAAAACTATGACTCGATCATTTGGTCTAGAAAGAGTGCAGTTGAGCTGTGTGGAAAATTATTTTTGTACTGAAAAATGCTTGTTAGCAAAGAAATAATCTGTCATTTTTGCATTATCATATAGTAAGCTACATACACTATCTTACACATTAATTAGGTATCTGCCATGCCAGGGATTTTGATCATTTATTATAATGGAAACCATCAAATCATTCTGGGAACATTGTGTATATTACCAACAGCAAATGGGGCCCCAGAACTCTGCATGCAGCATATTTTCCTCTGTGTTTTCCTTCCCCCCACCAAAACCTTCAATGAAGCACAAGGGCCTCCCAGCTTGGTCAACATCAAGGTCTCACACAATAAAAATAAATAAATAAATAAATAATTTAAAAACATGCCACATGCCAAATCAAGCCTATAGAAAAGGTCTTTATTTGCTTGATAGTACTTTGTAAGGTTTTGTCTCTAATGGAGTCTTCAGAGCAATCTGAAAACTTGTATAGCATATATCGTATATTTAATAATTTTACAAAAGCAATAAATAAATAAATAAAAATACTACCCTAACTGATGGCAAGAAATATGTAGTTTTTTCTTGTTTATGACATCTTCCAAACAAGACCAGAACAAAACACAAAGTAGGAAAAAAATTTCCAGGGGGGGCTATTCTGTTTTACCACCTTCTTTGAGAAGTTTAGTGCTTCTTCATCTGGTGCTCCAAATAAAAATGCTTGGTACAGAGGGTCGATTTTCAATTATGGACTGCTATAATAAAGATAAACCTATGTGCCAATCAAACCTTTTCTCAAAATCTCTCTCTCTCTCTCTCACACACACCTCTTCCCCTATAAAACAGGCTCCCAAAATATTGTTGCAGGGGGGAAAAAGCATCCCCTTCTTGCACTTACTCTTTCCATTTCCATCTATTTCTCCTACCAAGAAAAAAACTGGGGAAGAAAAGGAAGGTCAAATATCTGTCAGAGTGGGATAGAGAGCAATGAAGGGGAAAAAAACAATCAATACTGGAATGTATTTTTCTCCTGCAGTAGCAGTTAAATGCCATGTGCAAACAACTGCATTTTCTCATATGTTGGATTCAAGTCGAGACCTGTGCATGTTTTAATGTCTAGTTCTTATTCTCCAAAATATTAGACCATAATCAAGGTTCTGGTTTCTGCATTACACTGTGTGGCAGTGGGGGCATGGTCAAGTGCCTGTTTGTGAATGGAGGGTGGAGTCAGGAGCAATGAGTGATTCAGAGGAGCGTGCACCTGTGGGTAGATGTACTAATAAGTGTTCTGTGTTGCAATAAGTGGCGATGGGGGTGATAAAAGAAGGGAGTGACATGGATGGGGCAGAGAGAGCTTAGCTGAATTGTGTGTGTGTGTGTGTGTGTGTGTGTGTGTGTGTGTGTGTGTGTGTGGGTGTGTGCGTGTGTGTAGGTGGAGACAAATCTCAGACTACACACCAGCTGATTGGGGACCTCCCTGGACCTTTTCAAATGGGGACAAACACACAGGTCCCCAATAGTTTTAGCTTTCTAATAGCATCCAGGAGGCTAAAAATGTATAGTACTATGAAAAGCTCCATAGTCCCCAAATGTTAATTTATTAAGAAGTGTGTGCATAATGTGTGTTCGCCCCTCCTGCAAAGTGTGTGCAGCACAGTGACCCCTAGCGGATGGGAATCCCGGAACTGCGCACACACTTGCCGTCAGACGATGCAAGTTGACGTAAATTAACGTAAAGCATGAGTAAACAGGTCAGGTCATTCAAACTGACTAATCAGAGTCTACTTAGCCAGACTACGCTTTCAAAACAGGAGTTGTTAAGTTCATCTCTTTATTTATGTTATATAAGGATGAATTCATGCAGAAAAAAAGGCTTGAACATTATTGTATGTCTATTAAAACATTATGAAATTGTTGCTTAATTAGACTGAATGGTAGAAACTATGACAATACACTAATAGCATTTGATATCAATCCACAGTAAAGGTTAAATATATTTAAGCATAGCACAGCTTCCGCTCTATTCCCCCAGCAGACGCTATACTGGTGAACCAATTCTGTCCTAAACAGAATGTTCAATTGTTTTCTTAAATATTGTAATTAAATACACATAGGAAACATCACTCTGTGTGATGTGGCTGGCTGGATTTTGCTGCAACAACATGTACAGTATGTGCGAGTAGCAAATACAAGTGGCATATTTACTTTTAACTTTTTTCCTGATTTAATTAATCTCCAATTAATCGTCTGAATAGACCAGCTTTCCACTGTGCTTATATACACCATGTTTATTCATCACTTATGGTAATAATTTGGTTAGCAAGGTTTGAAAAGCTTGTCAGATGTTTACATTAGCTTAAAAATGTAGGAAAAAAATGGCAAAATGTGTCTGTTGGCCACTTGCAAAATTGAGCTGTTTTAAGCTCAGTGTTTACATGTTAACATACTAATGTTCTCAAAACAAAATTGGCCCAAATCAGGAGTATTTGCCCCATCAGCTAAATAATCAGAATTGAGGGAAACCAAAATAATTTTCTTGAAATGTTTTCAGTGAACCATAAATGTACTTTATAATAATATGCTTTTATGTAACTGCATGTAAACATACATTAATACATGACATTTAAATAATATTGACCTGATTTAGATTATTTTTAAGTCCAAAAAGCAGAAAGGACGTTCATAAAGTAAGCAGAGTAAGAAGGTTGACTCCCAGGCTGAGGTCACTTCCAGTACGGTTCCGGCACTTTCTCCACAAGACAGTTCATGACCTAAACCAAGTACAGCACCAAGTCCCACCAAGGTAACAGGTCTAATTTATTTATTAACAGCTTGCCTCAACTTTATATGTGCCATTTTACACAGTGTAGTCCCATCTAATTTTTAATATAACATAATCTCATTAGTAAATGTTGGGCCACTGCATTTAAAAACATGAGTAAAACATTTCCCTCTTTCAGTGGGGATTAATAGAGCTGAATCCTGATCTTTATGGACTACACATAGCCTGTTTGCAGTAAGATTCTGCTATAGAGACCCCACTCGTCAGTACACACGTAAGTAATGGTCCCTAATTCTTCAGTGGGATATGAGTGAACTCTGAACCTGAATGCATTAGCTCAGGTGCTCATTTGGATATAGAGTTTGTGTGTGTGTGTGTGTGTGTGTGTGTGTGTGTGTGTGTGTGTGTGTGTGTGTGTGTGTGTGCATGTCTGTGTTTGTGTAGTCCCCATTCTAACTGTAGTGCATTGGTAACTCTGTTAGGTTTGGATTAGGGTTGTGTCTGGAGGAAGGCTCAGTTGCTCATGGAAAAGTCTGAAAGTATTGGAACAGCAAGACCAATTCTTTTGTTTTTGCTATATGCTGAGGACATTTGGGTTTGAGATCAAAAGGTAGTGTAGAATTTCAGCTTTTATTTCCTGATATTTGCATCTAGATGTTTTAAACAACTTACAGTATGGCACGTTTGGTGGCAGACCTCCATTTTTTTTAGTGAGCAAAAGCATTGGAACTTAAATTAGATACCACTTAATGTTTGGTTGCATAATTCTTGCTTGCAATAACTGTATGAAGCTGGCAACCCACTGACCTCATCAAACTGCTGCATTGTTCTTTTGTGTTGCTTTTCCAGGCTTTTACTGTAGCCTCTTTCAGTTGTTGTTTGCTTTGATTTGTTCAGTCTCCTCTTCAGGGGGTGAAATGCTGCTCACCTGGGTTAAGGTCTGGTGATTGACTTGACCAGTTTAAAACCTTCCACCTTGTATGTTTTGGTATTTATCGTATTTCTTTCTCCACAATTTGCCCTTTCCATCACTTAGCGGTAGAGGTTAATCTTGGGTCCAGAACGTTTGTGGCTCATCTCTGTATTTCTTTGCGAATTCCAACTTGGCTTTCTGATTCTTACTGCTGATGAGTGGTTTGCATCTTGTGGCCTCTACAGTGGTGCTGGAAAGTTTGTGAATTTTCTATATTTCTGCATAAATATGACCTAAAACATTATCAGATTTTCAGGCAAGTCCCAAAAGTAGACAAAGAGAACAAACATATTATACTTGGTAATTTTTTTATTGAGGAAAATTATCCAATATTACATATCTGTGAGTGGCAAAAGTATATGAACCATTGCTTTCAGATATCTGGTGTGACCCTCTTGTGCAGCAATAACTGCAACGAAACATTTGCGGTAACTTTTAAACAATCCTGCACATCAGCTCGGAGGAATTTTAACCCATTCCTTAGTGCACAACAGCTTCAACTCTAGGGTATTGGTGGGATTCCTCATGGAAGTTTTCAGTGCTGTTAGTGTCTCTGTATTTAAATGGACAAAATAAATAATGACTTTTTGTGTTATATAATGTTAGTGATGTGGTCTTGCTTTATTAGTAAAACTAGACACAGTGACTGACACCTCATAATCCAGTAGTGAGGAGCAAAAGGAAGATGAGTAGCTTTTGGTTAGAAGCCCTAATTCTGAGGAAGGCATGTTACAACCATCTCAGGTGATGCCATTGTTGAAACAGAGAAGTACTCTAACAGGACAGACTGCTGTGTTCCTACTGAGGTGCCTGGGTAAAAAAGGACTGTTGTGCCTTGAAGCTGAACCACATGCATGTAAGCACAGAACATGGACTTGGCTTTGAAAAGAATAAATTGTCAGTAATACATTAGAGTAGCTACAACCAACTAGTGATTGTAAATGAGTTGTGCGCTAAATATGAAAATAATACTAAACATAGTGCAAAAAATCTATTAATAAAAATAAAAAATAAGCCATATTTATTTATTTATTTATTTAATTTATGACTTGTATAGTCATGTTGAAAGAAAACATTTAGTATTTAGTTGTAAGTACTACTTGCTAGTTACTAGTTGGTATAGTGTAGCTATACTGTTATATACACTGTAATAAGGTCAGTAAATTGTACTTGAATATTTTATACAAATGCAGCAGTCCAGCAATTCTCAGTATTCAGCCAGAATGATTTTATTTTTGCTGTTGATTTTCTCTTTTTGTTCAGTTAACTCAAACCAAGTAAAATGGACAGCTACAGTTTAAAAAATAATAAATTTCTTTTATTCATTATTTTAAAAATCTAGAAATATGTGCTATAATGTAAGCAAACTGCAGTGTCCAACTGAATAAAAAATCATTTTTTTAATCTAATTAATGGATTGGAAGTAACAACTAAACATTTCATGCTAAAGAAAATCTCTGACGCAATATAATACAAATAATTTTGGTTACCTTTCACTTGATTTACGTTGTCCAAGCTGCATTTATTTTAAACCTGGTGTGTTTTACTAGAAGAAATATGAGTTGTATCATGGTAATATGTACTGTGCTGCTTATTAAACAATCAAATTAACCAGCTTGTGCTATATGAACTTAATAAAGTTGTTAACTTTGTTCCTTCAATGCCATCAATTCTATTAAAACTACTTTGAGTATTCAGTTGCATTTGTCTAATTGTTTTAAGTTAGGACTTTTTTTTTAATCCAGTTTCAGTGAAACCTTTGCTTTCACAGCATTGTGATTCTTTTATATATTGTGTAAAACTTTCTGCTGTAACACTGTAGTGTCCAGGTATGAGGTTGGTATAGAAAAATCAAACCATATTATTAACATTTTATGTATGAAAATGAGAAAAACTATTATTATGATCAGTATTATGACATCCAACAATCTTGTTTGCTCTTTGTTATTAAATTGTCCCCAATGTGGATAATAAGTCCTGAAATGTCTGCAGATTCCAATTTGTGTGTGTGTGTTTGACTTTGGTCCCCATTAGTGGTCAAAATACTACTTGTCCTCAAAGGGAAGTTATATTTTCAGGTGTTAAAAAAATGGTTTTATCAAAAATCCTGAATCATCATGTTTTCAAATAACACAGATCAGTGTTTATATTTTCTGTAATTCCTCTGGAAAGCAGTGTCCCGAAAAGTAGTAGATATGTCCCCATTTTCTCCTATGTGCGTGGGTGTGTGTATGTGTGTGTGTGTGTGTGTGTGTGTGTGTGTGTGTGTGTGTGTGTTTCTTTACATTGGTGTGTGTTTCTTGGTGAGACTGTAACAGACTGAAACAGAAATCGCTGAAAAGCATGGCCAGAAAAAAAAAGAGTAAAGACTTTTGAGTTGTCCCAAGCCTGCTGACCATTTCCTCAGACCCATGTGAATTAAAAACCAGGGAATAAGGAAGATATGCTATCATGGATCCCGTGCTCCTATCCGAGATAATCAAAACCCTTGCTTGCATCCTCTGGACTCAACATCAGACCCTCCTTGAACTGCACAAAGAGCAAAAACAGGGCTTCCAGGCCCAGACCAAGGATCGGCAGGTGCTTCGGTGCTTGGACACCTGTCGCAGGTGGTTGCTGGGAGAGAAGCACAGCGCCTAAGACATTGGTACTGTTGCAGTTCATCACCTGGCAGCCTGAGGGGACAGCAGAATGGGTCCAGTGCCACCGTCCAACTGGCTGAGGACCACTTGATGGCGTATCCGGGAGCAGTCAGCCCCTCCTCTTCTTCCTCTCTCTCTCTCTCTATTTATCTGTCTCCCTCTTGCTCTTTTTTTCCCCCTCCCTGTCTTCCTATATTCCCTGCATCCCAGAAACAGGGCCTATTTTCCCCAAAACCAATTCCTTGAAACCAGTCCGCCATGCCTACCCAAGGTCGGCATGTCCAGGGCCACAGGTATGGGAGTAAGGTCTGAGCAGGTGTGCTGGCACTGTGAGTAACCACAGACTCCCTGATTGAGCTGAGTTGTACCACATACATGTGAGTATTCAAGCAGGTACATACCACTCATTGGTGGATTCGGGCTGTAATCGAACCTCAGTGCTTGGTTCAAGGTGAGGCATTAGATAGAGCACGGCAGGTGAAGGTGAGGTGTGTGTATGGGGATGTGCACTAGTGCGAATATTCACTAATGCCTGTCATTATTTAATTCTGGGGCAAAAACATAAAAGATACGTGGGTGGTGGTTAATACTGGCCTCACCCCTCCACTGATTTTGGGGACAAATTGGCCAGCATTTCCAGTGTTATTAAGGAGAATACATACGGATGGCCCCTAAAATAATGTAGCACTGTGTGGGATGTGCACAGCATTGGTTGGGGAGGTGTTACCTGGGCCATTGTTGTAAGCTCTGCATCAGGGTAACTTGGGGGTGGAGAGAGCCCATCTTAAAATTCCCATTTTAATTGGCCAGGCATTTGCTGTATTTCGCAAATGTGAACTGGTGAATCCACTGGCTGTCCAAAAAAAGTGCCATTGCATCTTCTTCCATTAATCAAGGTCCCCTTCAGAAGAATTGGTATGGACCTCATGGGGCCATTAGAATGGACTGCATAAAGTCATCAATTTGTATAAGTTCTAGTGGATTATGCAATTGTGTATTGGGAAGCCATGCCTCTTCATATCTCAGCAGGCAGCATTGCAGAGAGATTAAAGAGAATCCCAAAAGAGATTCTGACTGATCAAGGCACTACGTTTATGTCACACATACTTTGAAAAATCTATGAAGTATTAGGAATTAAATCGATTTATACCAGTGTTTGATTGGCCTGGTCAAGCAATTTAATCAAACAGTTAAAAATATGACTTGGAAGTTTGCGCACAATAACACTCGAAATTGGGATAAGTGGCTCGAACCACTATTATTTGTAGTACAAGAGGTCCCATAAGCCTCCACAGGCTTCTGCCTATTTGAATTGTTACATGGGCACAAGCCCCGACGTGTCTTGTTGTCAGAGAAAATAGGCAATAGGGACCTTCACAAAGTAAAAGAGAAATTCAGTACATTCTTGACCTGAGAGCAAAACTCCGCACAATGGATAATTTGCTACAGGCACAAGAACGTCAGTTCCAGTTCCAGTTCCAATAGGGGTGCTTGGCTGCAGGAGTGCTCATATTTTTACCCACATCAAGATCTGAAATTAATCACAAAGTGGCAAGGGGCCTTTGAGGTCACATAACAAATCAGGGATGTCGACTATGAGGTAAGGCAAACAGATAGAGTTGGAGCACTGCAAATATACCCCCTCAGATGGTGGTTCCTGAGAAGGCATAGCTATGGACGGAACTGAATCCAATGAAAGTGAAATTTATGGCTCAGTCCATGCCAGTCCACGATGGAGACCACCTCTCTCTGTTCCAAATCCCAGAGGTTGCCAAGTACAAGCTAAATTTTCTGACATGTTTTTGCCTCTACCTGGTCACATTAATCTGATAGAACACCACACTGAGACACCCTGGGGTGTGGTGGTATGCAGCTGACCCTACCTTTTGCCCAAACACAAAAACAGGTGGTGTGGGAGGAGCTCATAGCCATGCTTAAGATGAGTGTAATCGAGGAGTCATACAGTGACTGGCCCAGCCTGGTGGTCCTGGTTCCAAAGACTGACAGACCGGTCTGGTTCTGTGTCAACTTTAGAAAGGTGAACAATGTCTCTAAATTTGATGCAAATCCAATTCCCTGCATTGATAAACTGCTTGAACAGTTAGGTGTGGTTTGCTTTTTTTCAACACTGGATTTGACTAAAGGATATTGGCAGATCCACCTGACTCCAATATTTCATGAGAAAACAGCCTTTTCCACTCTGTTTGGGTTACACCAATTTGTCTTTCCTTTTGGTCTGTTTGGAGCCCTGGCCATGTTTCGTTGACTCATGGACAGAATCCTCTGCCTGCACACTGCCTATGAGGCAGCCTATTTAGATGATATTATTATTATTTACAGTACAGTAATGACTGGTAGCAGCACCGTCAACACTTAAGGGCTGTCCTGAGATCCTTGAGATGGGCAGGACTCACAGCAAACCCAAAGAAGTGTGCAATTAGATGGGTGGAAGTACAGTATCTGGGCTTCCACTTGGGCCATGGGCAGGTATATTCCCAAATTGAAAAGACAGCAGTGATTGTGGCCTTCTTGAGACCCAAGACCAACAAAGAAGTGAGACAGTTTCTGGGGCTTGCTATTATCCTAGGTTTATACCTGATTATTCAGACATTATCAGCCCTCTGACTGATCTCACTAAAAGGGGGTGCCAGATGAAGTCCAGTGGACAGACCTTCACTCAGGTAAGAGCCGCACTTTCTGGCATGCCACTTTTACAGTTATTTGTACATTACATTTGTGATACACACTAACACCTCTGCTGAGGGAGCTGAGGACTGTGTTGTCCCAGGTGGTGGAGGAGGACCACCAGTACTGTATAACAGCTGCAAGCTCTAGGTGCATGAGAGCAAGTACAGTGCAATCAAGAATTAGTGCCTGGCCATCATGTGGGCCATCTTTGCTCTCCGATCTGTTGAGACTGGCCTTCACCCTCTATTCGCACCACACCCTGCTCCATTGGCTCCAATTCATGAATGATGCCAACTCGTGGATCACTAATTGGTATCTGGACCTTCAGCTATTGAAGTTCAAGGTGATCCACAGGCCGGTGCCACAGATGACTGTCGCTGAGGTCTTCGCTCGTCAGAGAGGAGATAGGTGTTTGGTTGTCATTTGCAGGCTGTATACCGCTCCCAGCCTAAGACAGGGGGTTGGGGTATGTGGTAGCGGTGTGTGTATGTGTGTGTGTGTGGGTGAGACTGTAAAACAGAAAGCACTGAAAAACATGGCCAGAAAAAAAAGAATAAAAGCCCTTTTGAGTTGTCCCAAGCCTGCCTCCCATTTCTTCATTCCCACACAAACACAAGAAGGTGTCACACGCTGCTTTCTTTTTTTGGATCCAATCATAATGTGTATCAGATGATGGCATTTAATCCCACTGTAATCCTCAAATCATTCTACTGTGGGCAGAGATAGTGAAGACTTAAACTATTAGTAGTCTCAAAAATGAACAGGGATCACACTGAAATTCGTGCACAGGTATTTTAACTGGAACAGGACACTTTGGTGTTGGCAAAGGTGGACAAATTGACACTAATTATTAAAAAGAGTTATAAAATGAAAATGACTATCAAGAGATGGGCAAAATACACCAAAAATATCTTTTACTTTACACTGTTATAAAATCCCCAATTATAAAGAATCAGTATAAAATGCAATATGCTGCTAAGTAAATCTAAATAAAATACAGTATTTTGTATTATGAGAACACATAAATACATTTTGTAGTGCTACTTCAGTTAATAAATGTAATGTAAGGATTCTGGTGGTTGATAGCTAACACTAATGCTACGTATCCTGCAGATACCTCACTAGTAGTCTGCACTAAATAATGAAGAGTCAATCAATGATTCTTTTGATTTCTCAATTATTAATACACCACAAATGTTTTTGTGTTGTTCCTGTGCCACATAGCTACAAGATCAAACACTGCCTGCTAGCTAGCAACAAGTACACTAGCTAGTAGAAAAGTCTGATGAAAAATAAAGGATATTTTAAGTCAAGTCAAGTGGCTTGATTGTCATTTCAACCATTTATAGCTGGTACAGTGCACAGTGAAACAAAACAACATTCTTCCAGTAACATGGTGTTACATAAAACCGCACAGAAGTATATGAGACTATACAGAACTAAATAAGACTATGCAGATCTACACAGGACAACATAAAGTGCACATGTGCAAACAGTGCAATAATTACAGATCATGTTAAATATTTGAAACACCTATTAAATATCCAGGAGCAAAAGTTATGTTTTTTGGAAAGAGTTAGTCAACATATTTATGCTACTCTATTTCCTATATGAAGAACGCTGATGGATGATTGGAAACTGCTGTTCACAAACAGAGTGCTGTTTTTGCTTTGGTGCTGAAGATCATTTGTAGGTTGTAGAGCTGCACTGATGGATCTGTCTGACCTAAAATTCTCCTTAATCGAATGAGTCAGTTTATTTGATATCACTACACTGAGCTATAGGGATGTAGCGCAATATGGATGCATTATTTAAAATGAGAAGATAATATCTTCTAAACAGATACAAACACAGATGCCAATAGAAGTCACGCTATGGAGCATCTGGAGCAGACAGTGGTGACTTGGTGGTTAAGGCTCTGGGTTACTGATCGGAAGGTCGGGGGTTCAAGCCCTAGCACTGCCAAGCTGCCACTTTTGGGCCCTTGAGCAAGGCCCTTAACCATCTCTGCTCCAGCTGTATCAAGGCTGACCCCATCTTCCTGGCATACTGGTATGCGAAGATTGTGCTGTGCTGTAATGTATATGTGATTAAAAAAGACTTATTATTATTATCTGGTTGAGAATAGAGGTGTGCATTGGGACTGAGATCCAGTGGGGTGCAACAAAATGTGTCATGCAAGTGGCGTTTACGTAACTCTCTGGTCAGGGCTACTGTGGCATAAATTAGGTTACTAGTTTGTTTTTTGGGAAATAAAACTAAATAAATTTGTTAGGACATATCAAGCGCAAGTGCAAACAGTAATAACTATGCAAGTGGGATTAAAAGAGCAGTTATTTACTGGAGTGATGGAACTGTCAGAGGCAGAATTCACAGACAGTGCTGACATTTCTACCTTTGCATGTCAGTTTTTCCAAGTGTTTTCCAGAATTTCTGGGGGCATAGTGGTAGGCTTCATATTTAATAAAAACAAAAACAGAGATATTTTGAGCCCTAAACATATACAGCGTTACACCCCTATATACCACACAATGTATTGCCTGTATGTTGAAAATACAAATACACAGGACCAGAGGTTTGCAGGTTTGTTTTGTGCGCAATAAACATATTTCTTAACAGGTCAATAAGTCAGCATTAAAATTCCTTCATATTTATCCACCCCAGATGTAAAATTAACACATCACTTAGGTAGTTACCAGCTGCTTTGGTGAGAAACAGGATTAACCAGTTGTTATATTTTTCCTGTTTCTGTTTAAAAGCTGCATTCTTTATGTGGATGAGGATATTTAGGTGGCAACCATACTGGACATCAACTGCAGGAAGATTTAAAAAAAAAGATAAATCTGGTTTTATAAGGCACAATGTCCATTTTCCCCTATTGTTAGCATGGTATTTTGTAAAACATGCGATAATATATAAGAATGAATTTTGAGTACCACTAGCTTTACTACTACTGTCTGGCATCCCCCCAAAAAGCATGTCATACTTGTCATACTTATCAATTTAATTGTACCAGTCATGCAATGGTTTTTAGATAGAATATTTCCCCATTACTATCTAAAATTGATTTCTGTCTGTCACTGAACAGAACATATGATATATTTAAAACCAAATGACAGAATAGTATTTTGATTATTTTACTATGTATTACAAATACATTTATCAGAAATTCTGTCTATACTTTCCCCTGGGAACTTAAAAAAAAAACATTTATCATGATAAAATCTACTCCATGTTATGCTTACAAAGCTGAGCATCCACATTAGCATGTAAGCCAATACTCTAGTTTGTGCTATTGCGTGTGTGTGTGTACGTGTGTGTGTGTGTGTTTGTGTGTATGAGGGGGGAGGGTGCTGGAGGGTATGTAGGGCACGTGTTCATGCAAACATCTCTGGACGTTGCTGATTATTAGCTGTCACTTTTCATGGCTGTCAGTAAATATACACGAACAGATCAATATGCACAAACAGAGATGGATTCACATTCTCGAGTCTTTCCTCTGTGTTCTGCACACAAGGACATGTTTGAATGTGGTGAGAAGGCGGAGGGCATCACACTAAACTGCTGAAGCTAGGCTTATGTAATGAAACACTGACAAATAAGGTGAAAAATGGAAAAGGGAGATACACTGGGAACGGTGAGATAAAAAAAAAAATCAGTGGCATCTAAAGGCAAAAAAGAGGACAGAGTAAAGATGAAGTAATTGGATTTAAAGAAACAAGGAGGGGTATTTGCTTGTTGAGGACTATCAGTATTATTTAGTTATTGACATAACCGCCACAATAGCTTACATTTTAATAAAATAATGAATGAACAATGGATTAATAAAAGCAAAGAGCTGAATTAGAGAGCTTCAACCGACTATCTTCTTCTGTAATCCAGCACGTCAGAAGTTTACTATGTGCATGCTAGAGTGAAACATTTCACGTGAATATTTAATGACTTTATTGTGTTTCTCTTACAAATTAATCAGTGATAATTAATATGTTTCATTTTGGCTTTTCTATATTAGCCACTTTAGAAGTTGCTTGAAAGCGAAAAAACAACAACAAAGGTAATTGCTTTGATGCTTTGATTTCTGTTACTTGAGTGTGTGAATATTTTTAATTTGATCACACATTATTTTATATCTAATGATTTTCAGTTGATTATGACCTTTTCGAGCACCCTTCAAACTCAAATAAGTAAAAAGACTGCCCGAGCAACACGACAAAGAAGAATAGGGCACATGTACTAGAAGTGGAGCCATGTAAACAAGGCAGTGAAAGAACCTTTTAAGACTTTTTGATTCAAGATTTTCTTCTGTACTTCCAAACACAAAGCAGACTACGGGTTTTGATGCGATATGTGAGTGCTGGGAACCATGGAGTTTGACATTTTCACTTTCCTCACCCACATCATTCACTCATTGAGGGTTTGCTAATTGGCTGAATTGTTAAATTATTGTGAAAACCTCTAAATTGTGTTCTGTCGCATCCCTCCAGGACTGCACTCACTAATCTTTAGCTCACGCATGAGTGCTCCACTGAATTCTTTGAGCTGGAGGTGCCTACAGGTACTTATTAGAATTAAGTGCAAATCGGGTAATTTTACTAATTAGGTTTCCTTATCTATTAAGCAGCAGAGCTCATTAATTAACTCAGATGGTGGCTGTGCAGATTTGGATGAAGAAACAGATAGTGTTGCGCCGCTGTTATACTGCTGCACCACTGTACACTCCAGCTCCAAAATATTTATTCACCAGTGTTTTGAGAGCTCTGATATTGCCAGAATGCTGCCAACATGTTGGTGAATTAATTACAGTCAAATATGTATGACTGGTGAGACTGAAATCCATCATGTTGCTCCTCTTTGTAGATGGTGTGCATTTATCTTCATTATTCATTACATTTTACATCAATATGTAGACAAAACACAGCCCTTAATGAGTAGCAACTAGACACACACAATACACACATGCACACACCATGAAGTCAGTGTACGTTAATACCTATAGGGACATCTGTAGATTTGAGTACATGTGCTATAAAAGTGTGGGGTTTTTTTGTGGGGGAAATTCGCAGTTTGTAAAATTTGTATGTTTGTTTTTATTTCGACTACTCCTATCACTGTGACCTCTGAATCAGATTGCTGTAAATAAACCCTTAATGTTTGTTTCATTTTTAAGTTGTCCCATTGTGTAACATTTAGTCATTAATAACATATGAACATGATGAAGTTCATTACTAACTATTGTACTAATTTTGTACTAATGTACTAATTTTCACGTATTGTCATTCAGAATTAAACAGACCGTCTTGTAAACCAAAAGATTTGAATGCAAACTTACT